>NC_141883.1:16555382-16858412 GCF_030686135.1 Camelina sativa
TCCTTTTTTCTATATTTTTTTTTGTAGAATTAATAACTTAAAATTAAAAATAAGAATATAATATTATAATTTCGACTTTTATGATATATATATATATATATATATAATCTCCTTATAATTATTTAAATAAATTTTGTATTTTTTTCATAAATTCTGTAGCTTTTGACAATTACCTTTTTACATTATTAATATTTTTAAAAACAAAATATTTTTTTTTTGTAATCAAATTCCTCCTATTATATATTAACTTTGACACATGTCAAAATCTGAGATTGATAACTTGACACATGTCAAAATCTTGTTAATGGCTAACTTTCAAAACCTAACTTTATATAATAAGATACTATATACAAAAAAAAAAAAAATCGTCAAAGATCTATAAATAGGTTCCATAATCAATATTCCCTTTGTATGAATTCAAAAAGAAAACAAAAATTACTTATATACCCATGCACATTTATAGATAAATTATGGTTCAAAGATGTTAATCATAAATTCATATTTACTGATGATTTAACATCTTAAAAAATTCTTGGAAAAGTATCACAAACTGTATAATAGTTTAAAATATATTTTACTAGAATTTATACCAGCGCATTCGCGAGATTTTAATTTTTTTTTCATCAATATAAATTGTTGAGCTTAAATATAATCATTTCAAACTTTTGAGTATAAATCAACACTAAACTTACTTTACTAAGTGATACACAACATATGTTGAAGATAATGTTTATTTGTTAAATCTATTTGCGTGAGATTTTAGTTAAAAATTTTATCAATAAAAATCATTGAATATAGATATAATTATTTGAATATTAAAAGATAAATCTATATAAACGCCGTACTTATTTTACTAATCTATATAAAACATATATTGTCTAGTGTCGCAATCATGTGTTTTTGGCAAATTAACAATATATCATGTGATAACAAAAATGACTTAAGAATCTCACTGTAAGAGAAAACAATATTGTTGACAATCTTCTGACCTTTTATCATTAGAAAAGTTCATTCAATATTCATATCTCATGATAAAATATTTTTAAAAGTTATAACGTCGAATATCGATTATTGACCTAATTATAGAGACCATTTAAACATATCGATATCCTACATTAAATGCAAATATACAAAGTTTTATGAACAGTTTTAGTGTTATGTCGTTACAATGAAACTGTACAAGTGCATCATCTGCTAAAATAGAATTTCCACCAAGTCAAAAATGTATAAATGGTGAAACGTTTAAACCCGACAATGAATATCCATTTACTAAAGCAAGTTACATATTTTCTAAAACCTCATATGTTAATTTTTTGATGCAGTCTCAGCTTTGTCTTCTTAAAAAAACATATTGTACTCTAAATATGTTGTTTTGCTAATATTTTGGGTAATAAAATTATAGCTCAAGTTGAAAATATACCTTATGAGATATACTAAAAAATCACTTGTCACTTTTTGTAACGGCTTAAATGTCATTTTTCTATATTTTCTGACCATTTATTTTGGTTTTTCAGATGGATTATTTTTCAAAATTCTTTCTTCATAGTTTTCCCAAAAAAAAGTGTGACCCTTACCATATCTTCGTTTTTGATTAAAACTTATAAGTTGAGTAAGTAATTAATTTTTTAATATATGAGGGAAATTTAATAATAAATCTTTGATATAATTGATAAAGTCTCGAGCTTGTTTTATATGTATTTTTGTTATCATGTTATAAAATTGTACCTCCAGTTGATAATATACATTAAGATATATACACACAAATCACATATCACTTTTTGTAATGGCTTACATATCATTTTTTCTATAATTTCAGAGCATTGGTTTTGTTTTTTTAGATGGATTATTTTTTCAAAATTCTTTTTCATATTTTTCCCCCAAGAAATATGACTCTTGCAATATCTTCCTTTTAGATTAAATTTTTTGAGTTAAGTTAAGTAATTAATTTTTTATTTTCTTTATAAGTGAAATTTCATAATAAATATTTGTAGCATATGAACTTAGAAACTAATTTTTCACTTCAATTTTGTTTTTCTGTTTAGATTTTTATAAATACAATGACATAAATTGTTTTTTGACTCCACTATGCATTAAAAACTTACTTACATTCTAAAACTCATTAACCCATTCGAAATTTTGGAATATGATATTTTTTGGTTATAATTTGAATAATAACATTATTACTAAAATAAATGTATAGTATTATTTATTAGCATTTATCACATTGTTATATGTATTTTTAAAACGCATACGAAGAATGAGAAATACATATGTTTGATTTGAGAAAGTTTTGTAATCTCAATTTGAAATATATATCTCAATTGGTTATGAATAGAAAGAAGGGAATGTGTATGACAATCCGAGGCCACTTGTTATTCTTCAGTCTTCTAGAACCCACATCCGGTACTTTTTATCATGCAAAGCAAATGAAACAACTGATCCTTTTAAATCCAATAAACTATGCACCCTACGCATAAATTCCAAATTGTGTCTTCTACGGAATCTAATTAGATGAGAACCTTTATGTCATGAGGCTGAATTGGATCAGTGTAAGATAAAGTTCCTTCAATGCATATAAATTTTCCTAATTCTTTCACTTGTTTAAAAATATTTTTTCTTTAAAAAACAGGGAAAAAAAAAATGCTAAGCACTAAATCTGACCGAATTTGCCGATTTATACCAATTTCCGAAGTTTTAACTTTTACTAGGTTGGACCACGCGCTACACCGCGGCTTTGGTTTTTATTATTCTTTTTTATATTATATATGTATATATTTTCATAAATTAATTAAATTTTTGATTAAAAAAAAATATCATTATTTGCATCATCATATGATCAATATAGTGGAAGGGGACGCCATGGATTGTACCTGCACAGTTTGAAGCAAAAGGTTAGTTTCTCTCACTCTGTTTTGAATGTCAGAAAAGTTCTCTCGTGATAGTGTTTTTAACGCTCTTTTAAGTGATTTTTGTTTAGCACTAAGTGTTGACAAACATGTTTCCCGAGAAATATAGTTTCCAACAAGAATCCAAGCAGCTTCAACCGTTTGGGTAAAAAATGGATGTTTAGTGAGGAAATTGAAGAATTTGAAAGGTTTTGTTCCAGAGGAGGGGAGGTTAGCAGCAAGGTTTAGGAGGCAGGGGGAGTGGTCTGAAATTTCTGGGGCGAGGAAAGTAGCCACACTATCTAGGTAACAGCCTAACCATGGATTGTTCACAAGTAGCCTGTCAAGTTTTTTTTGCGATAGGGTTTGACGGGTTCTTGTTAGTCCAGGTGAAAATTGGGCCTTGATATCGAACGTTAAACAGCTCAAGTTGCAGGAGACAATAGCGGAGTTCAACCATTCGTGAGGTTAAGTGGTTTACAGTGGCACTCGAGGGTTCTGCCGGATGAATTATTTGGTTGAAGTCCCCCCCTAACATCCAAGGAGCTGAGTCCAACTAAAGCCTTTGTTGGAGACTCAGCATTTCACACCAAAGGTCAGTGCGCTCTTCTCCAAATTTTGGGGCATAGATAGCGGTGAAGTAGAAACGATGACCTTGGATTGTTATTTCAGCTGTAATCATGTGCCTTGATTGATGCAGGACTGAAACTGTAGCAGGGGACCTCCAAATGATGACTATTCGACCATCTTCATCCGAAGAATGATTTGAAGTGTAGTGCCAACTTGGGCAGGCTTGGTTCATCACTCGGTTCAGATTTGGTTCCTTTATATGGGTTTCTAGACTAGCTCCAAAAGTAGGCTTATTAATAGCTAGCCAGTTAACAAAAGACCGATGCTTATCCGTATCATTTAGATCTCGTATGTTCCAAAAAAATGGCCGTATATACATAGGTAGAGGTGAGGATTAGAGGTGATTCGGATCCTCTCCCTTGTGTGGGAGATTCTCCATAGTAGAACAATTAGGCAAGGTGGACACTGGTAAATATATTTGCATGTCAGATGGCGAGAGGGGGGAAACAGAAGGGCGAGAAGTCGAATGTGGTTGGGGGTGGTGGTTTGAGTTTGATAGGATTTTTTGGGGTGGAGGTAAAATAGAAGGGGGGATAGAATTTTGGGGAATCGAAGGTTGAGATGCTATAACGACAAAAGGATTGGGTGTAACTGGGAAAACATTGGTAGGGGAGGAGGTGGAAAGGTCTATTGGGGTGGTATGAGGGTTTTTAGCTTGTGGATGAGGATGGGGTCGAATAGTCTGCCGGGTAGGTTTGCTTTTTTGTGTTGCAGAAACCAGATCCGAAGAAGGCAAGGTCACTGAGTCGGGAGAGATAGTCAGGGGAAATGGAGTGGTGGAGCAACCTGCAGATAGATCAGGTGTAACTGCAGGTTCGGTTACATAGCTACTCAGAGAGACATAAGTGGTAGGTCCTTCAGAATGTTGACCTTGAGGAGGACTTTTTTCTTTTGATTTTCGATTTTGGACCCACATTGGAGTGACGGAGGGGCAGTACCGTATTACATGGCCTATGTCCTTGCAGTGAGAACACTTTGGAGGGACCCAAGGGTACTCTACTGAAATAGTAATTACTTCTCCACTTTCTCGGACAATATCAACAGTAGAGGGAAGTGGTTCCGTTAAGTTTTGTTTGACCTTAACATGGGCCTCTGTTAGACTGACAAGATTCCTTGTGAATTCATCTATTTATTTTGGTTCACCCACAAGACCAGCCACTAAACTTATTCCTTTGTGATTCATCAGGTCAAAAGGCATGCCCTTGAGGTGCGCCCATATGGGGATAGCATTCAAATCAGTATGTTCACCTCCATTGGAGTTCCACTGAGCCACGAGGAAAATGCAATCTCCAATGTACCACAATTTCTACTCTATGACTTTAGTACGAATGTATTCATTTGGCAGCCTGACTAACATTGAGTTATTTGAATGATTGAGATGAATCTCTAACCTTTGACCTTCGCCCCACATATGACTAAGTAAACTTTGAAAATGCTTGTAGGTCAGAATTCTTCCCTTAAAGGTACCAATGATAAAGTTTTTGTGAAGCTCAGCTCCCTCTTGAAATACCGAGTCAGGAATGACAATTTGAGGCCTTCCTTCTGGAGAGTAGTCCACCGGGGCCAATCGAGTTAGCGTTCTGTTAGCACCTTTCTTTAGTTTCTGTGCCAATGTCTGAGTCCTTGAACTTGTGGGGTGCTGTTGCGCTGTCTGATGACTCTTTTCCAAAGGGTGATTCAGAGTATCAGTGGTTGGGGCAGAAGAGGGTGGAGTAGGTAATAAGGGGGTAAGAGAGTCTTCAGGAGGCAGAATCACCGTGCTTGAGCTCGAGACGACATTTGAACAGCCCATCTCTTGATTTCTGGGGGTCAGGAGAGCACTAGTATTTGCTTGAGGAGATTGTTGGGTGAGTAACTTTGGCGGCTCTTGTACCATGGTTTCAGAGTGGGATGGGGGTTGTATAAGAAGGGTAAACTTTGGTGGGGATTTGATAAGAAGACCGTCCGTTTGAGCTATAGTTTTTCCCTGTGACATTGTAGCAAGGTTAGCAGATTTAGGGTTTGGAGTCAAGGAGAGATTGTAAGAATTTAGAATAGCTTGAGGCTGAGGGTTTACGACCACGGGAGTTGATTTGTGATGAGCAGGAAGCGCCAAGATTACCCGCTCGGGGTCGATGTAACCAGTTTGGGAAGAGGGTGAAAAAGAGGAAGGGGAAGTGGGAGCAAGAGGGGGGAAATCAGAGAAAGAGACAAAGGGGAATTGGTCTGGAGGGTCGGGAGGGAAGGGAGGGGGACGATTGGGGCCATCTTCAGCTTTCGCTGAAGCTGGATTACTGCCGGAAACTTGTTTCTCAGGGAACCAGCGGTTCGCCAACGACATTATATATTTTTTACAAGTCTGACTGATCCAATATCTCGTTAGATCGGCTTTGTTTCACAATTTTCTTGAAGAAAGTTAGAAACGGAATGGAATAAGATGAAAAACAAGATTGGTAAGTAAGTTCACATGGTCATGGCCGAAACTAGCAACAACTCGTGTTGTTTATATTTTGATTGTTAATGCACTGGACAGTTATGAAAGCTTTTTATTCCCTAAATTTTGTTGTATCGAAGAACACGGTAAATTGTTCATAGCTGTTGGTGAACAAGAATATCAAATTCATATATAGCTACAAATGATTTTTACAATGATGAAATGTCAAAAACAAAAATAGTTGTCTATCACATAATAATGCTTTAACTTTGCTTAAAAAACGGACGTTGTGGTTAAGAATGCATGTCTGCATGCATAATGTAAATAGGAGAATCGGCGTTGCCTCGATTTTTCTTAAGCATTGATCCTGGCTCCACACACTAATTCGTAAACCATTCACACTAATTAGTTTGACTATGTCTATATGTTGTTCCATAAAGACCGGTCAGCTAAGTAGCCTCCGACTAATTAAATTTAGACATGACAACTAACCGGGACAATTGTTTATTTCGATAAGGCATGGCTTGTGCAATGTGAAGTAGTAAAGGGCCTTCATTGTCTGAAATAGTCCAGTGGCGAATAGGGATCTCTTCTTACAAGAAGCTTTGTCCCAAAGATTTTGACATTGATTTCAAAATACAAGGTATAGAAAAGTGAGCTTATTTTCTCCGTTTTATGGTTGATAAAAATCGTATCAAACGAGTATATCCCTTTTCATCCTCCTAAACAATTAACACTATCCTTAGAGTCTCTACTCTACCAAATTGGAAAATCACTGAACAAAAGATTATTTTTAATTTATCAAGAAAAATATAGTTAGCAAGAAACCGTATGTAAGACTCCTTTATAAAACGTATACATTACAAGCATAAACGAGCGTATCATAATAATAAATATATATCTTCTTGTAGTATGTGATGTGCCCCAACGGTTGAGTAAAGAGACGTAAGGTAATCTTTTCGATGATCTAATTTTTGGTCTTTGGATTCTCTGACTACAAAAACAAAATTGTTTAAACTTCTGCAGCACCTCTTTGTATCACTAGGGACAAATTTAACAAAAGCAAAAATACCAATAAGGCCAAAATATAGGATAAAAAATTACATACGAAAATTATGGCAGGGAATAAAGAAACCTGATGATTAAGATGGAACGGTGCGAAAATGGGTTTACGTACGTGTTTGGTTCAGTTTCTCATTTCGTTTACGTGCTCTACTTACTCTTCACGTGTCTTCGTGCCTTCACGATCGATGCCAATCTACAGTTTGACGGCAAAAAGAGAATCTCTTGATATATATTAAAATTAAAATATCAATCAATGCAATTTAATGCAAAAAAATGTTATGATCCATTGAGATAATTGCTGCATTTATAGTATAGTTGTATTACAGATCTTTGACCCCCAAAAAAAAAAACGAGTTGTATTACAGAAATGAATCAATGATAAAACTTTTACATGCACGGATTTAGGTTAGCTGGTCCCTGGATGTTCCGTTCTTGGGGCCAATTCTTTCGGTTTTCGGGTAATTTGAGTATGATAATCTGGTAATCATATATGAACCGAATAAAATTTGGTTCGGTTCGGTATAGATACTAAAAGTTGGAACCGAATAAGACGCGAAGACATTTGGTTCCAACGAGCTGTTCGGTTCCGACTTAACTGAAGCAACCGAAAATACTCATACGAAATCATAAGACATGGTTAAAACCACTTGAATCCGAACCAAACCAAAAGCCATAGATTTATTGTATTAGTTTCAGATTTTTTGGGTACCATCCGGTTCTAAAAGTTCTAATAGTTCGGTTTTTATATAGTACACGAGACCAAACTTAATTCCAAATTTTATTTAGCTTCGATCGGTTTGGTTTTTTAATTCCGGTTAATATTCTCAGGCCTATGAATATGCATAACAAAAGGTAGCCATAAAACAGGTGACTCTATAAAGTTCTTAAGCGATGTCACTTGAGTGAGTAATGATGAATAATAGTATAATTTGGTCTTAAGGTATTCATTTAGTATAGCAACTGATTAGTATATATGCCAAAGAAAAAGAAAAAAGAAGAAGCAAAACTGCATGTAAAAAGGAAGACAAGTGTCCTAAAGTGTAACAATATCTTCATACTTTTCACACACTTCTATTTCTACTAGCTTACAAGTCGTCACCTCGAATATTCCTCCCATCAAACTCAACAAATGTTGAAATTTTCATTACTAGTGATACTGTAATAGTAATAAATATAGAAAAATGGCGGCATAATTATATAAGTAGAAACTAATATTAATTCTTCTTCTTCACATTGGAAATGTCGTGAAGCTTTTTAAGACCCCAATTTTTGTTCTTTCCTTCTCTGCATTTTACAATATTTGCCATTTATTGCAAAACCAATTTTTTTCTCCTAATGAAACGAGATCTTTATTGAGTTTAAATGATTTTGGTTTAGCTCATAAAAATAAAACACATTGTTCGATGCCTCCACTTCTCCGGTTCAGAAAACTATCTTTCTCCGAAGACACCGTCAACCCTACAGCCAAACAACAAACCACCACCGAGAAACCAAAACGTCGTCGTGCTGGGAGATGTAGCTGTGTGGACTCATGTTGCTGGGCGATTGGTTATCTCTGTACGGCTTGGTGGCTTCTTCTCTTCCTCTACCACTCAGTTCCTGTCCCGGCTATGCTTCAAGCTCCCGAGTCTCCAGGGACTAGGTTGAGTCGAGACGGTGTTAAGGCGCTTCATCCGATGATTCTTGTTCCGGGGATTGTAACCGGCGGGCTTGAGCTTTGGGAAGGCCGTCCTTGTGCCGAAGGGCTCTTCCGTAAACGTCTTTGGGGTGCTAGCTTCACCGAGATTCTTAGAAGGTGACAATTTAGACCGTTATGTTATGCGTCACTCGGTTTGGTTCGATAAACTTAGAGAACCGGGTTGATATTGGTTTCGTTTTTCAGGTTTAGGGGGTTTACAATCTTGGTTAAGCTTGATTTCATTTCTTGAAATGGCTTTACGTACATTGTTATGGTCTGAGGATTTAATTTGGTTATGGGTGGAGATGGTTCTTTCTATGTGTTTTTGATTATTTAGCATCTATAGTTTTGGATGATTTAAAAAAATTATGAATAAATTTATTCAATTCTAGATGTGAGAAGGAAATTAATGTCAATTTGGAAATGGAAACCGTAAGATTTTATTTCTTATAGCAAGTAGAAAATTGTCAAAGATCTACAGAATATATTATGTTTCTAAAACATGCAATGACGATAGATTTTGTATTTGTAAACTTACTAATTTTAGAATATCAGTTTCTAATAGCATTTCAGATATTATTGTTTATGATTTTTGATGAATTTTAGAAATTAGGATTGTTAAAGTTTTTTCTTTTTTAATTAAACGACTTTTGGGATTAGCATTTCGATTTTCTAAATTCTGACTTAACCCGTTTGAAGAGTTGACTTGCTCGTTTAATTGTTGTGATTTGATTTTATAGGCCATTGTGCTGGTTGGAGCACTTATCTCTGGACAGTGAGACTGGTCTCGACCCACCAGGAATCCGGGTCCGAGCAGTCCCAGGACTGGTGGCTGCAGACTATTTTGTACCGTGCTACTTTGCCTGGACTGTTCTCATAGAGAATTTGGCGAAAATTGGATATGAAGGCAAGAACCTTCATATGGCCTCCTATGATTGGAGACTCTCTTTCCATAACACCGAGGTATGTTCACATTAGCGGACTTGGTAGTATTGATTCCTATATGTCACATTGACACACTAGTATCAATGATAATGATTATAATATAAGACATCACGATGATTACTATATTAGCTACTTTTGTATATGTAATGTTAGATTGTATTTGGATTAATCTATAGATTTTTTGGATTGGAACCGAGCAGGTACGTGACCAATCTTTAAGTAGACTGAAGAGTAAAATCGAGCTAATGTATGCTACCAACGGGTATAAGAAAGTGGTGGTGGTTCCGCATTCAATGGGGGCTATCTATTTCCTTCACTTCCTTAAATGGGTTGAAACACCTCTTCCTGATGGAGGCGGTGGTGGCGGTCCAGGTTGGTGCGCCAAACACGTCAAAGCCATTGTCAACATTGGACCCGCCTTTTTAGGTGTCCCTAAAGCCGTTAGCAATTTGCTTTCTGCTGAGGGCAAAGACATCGCTTACGCCAGGTTAGGTCCATCGACATTTTAAAGTTACTTTAACTTGTTATATGTTAGGAACTTAGGATCATATGAAATGGTATATTCTTTTCAATATCTGAAATAGCTTAATGCATTTTTATTGGTCGTGCTTATGGTTTAGATCTTTGGCTCCCGGTCTCTTGGACTCGGAACTTCTCAAGCTACAAACACTCGAACATCTTATGCGGATGTCACATAGCTGGGATTCAATAGTTTCTTTACTACCAAAAGGAGGTGAGGCAATCTGGGGCAATCTAGACTCGCATACTAAAGAAGGCCACAGTTGTATTGACTCCAAGAGAAAATTATCACAAAGTAATCTCCATAGACAAAACGACAGCGTTAGACCGGAGTCTTGGGTGAAAGAACCCGCAAAGTACGGAAGAATCATAGCATTTGGAAAACGAGCATCTGAAGTGCCATCCTCACAACTAAATACTCTTAACACCAAGGTTTATATTAACAATTTTTGCCATGGTCACCTGCCTTTTTCTGGGGTCAATGGACTCATAACTGCGTTTTACTCTTTCTTTGTCTATGCTTAAACAGGAACTGTCAAGAGGAGACGACTCTTTAAATGACAGCACATCATGTGGAGAGTTTTGGTCAGAGTACAGTGAAATAAGCCGAGAAAGCATAGTTAAAGTAGCAGAAAACACAGCTTACACAGCCACCACTGTTCTTGATCTTCTCCGTTTTATAGCCCCTAAGATGATGAAACGAGCTGAGGCTCATTTCTCACACGGCATTGCTGAGGATCTTGACGATCCTAAGTATGGACACTATAAGTACTGGTCCAATCCACTCGAGACCAAGTAAGGTTCAAAACATTTTCCCATTGTCCTTTCTTTATATAGCAAGTAGGCACACATCCAAAAAAAAAAAAAAGTAATTATTGGTGCCTTGGCTGGCAAGAAAGGTCTAGGTCACAACATTTCTTATATGAATACCTTGTTTTATTCCCCTAACAGATTACCAGATGCACTAGAGATGGAGATGTACTGTCTTTACGGAGTAGGGATTCCGACAGAGAGATCTTACATATACAAGCTCACAACCCCTTCGAGTAAATGCAAGAGCAGCATTCCATTCCGGATAGATGGATCAGTGGACGGAGATGATGACATTTATCTAAAAGGAGGAACTCGGTTTGCTGACGGAGACGAGAGTGTACCGGTGATAAGTGCAGGGTTTATGTGCGCAAAGGGATGGAGAGGGAAAACACGGTTTAACCCGTCAGGGATGGAGACGTTCGTCCGGGAATATAAACACAAGCCGCCCGGAAGTCTACTCGAAAGTCGAGGAACAGAAAGCGGATCTCATGTAGATATAATGGGTAATGTTGGACTCATTGAAGATGTTTTGAGGATTGCTTCTGGAGCTTCAGGTCAGGAGATTGGTGGCGATAGAGTTTACTCTAATGTGATGAAGATGTCAGAGAGAGTTAGCATTAAGTTGTGATATATGTAACATAATTAGGAATTTAACCAATTTTTTTGGCCTTTTTAAAAAAATATGTAAATAAACGTAAGTTCGTTGTTTCTGCTCAGTGCTCATATTTGTTTTGTCGTGGTTAAATAAAATATAACGAAAACCTTGGGAGTAAAATAGTAAGTTTAAAAACTAGGTGGTCTTTTCTGCAAATTAATTATATTCCAAAGGACTTTTTAAGTTAAAAACCAAAATTGATCGTAAACCGGTTTAAATATTTTGGATTTGATTCGGGCGATCAGATCATATGCCCTCGTGGCTTAGAGGTGACTCTAGATTTTGGAATACGAACAATTTCAAGACTCTAGGGTCCATCAAACAAACAAGGCGATGTTTTGTTGAGCCTTTAAGATTGATGTGTTTTGGTTGTGTTGCAGTAATGGACGAGGGACGCCAAAAGGACTTGCAGTTGTTGGAGGAGATTATTGATAAAGGTTTAAAACAGAAGCTTGTACACACAACTGCTTCACGGTATCTTTTTTTTTTACTTCTTTTGATGAAATTATAATTTGAGTAAATGTATGTAGGATATTAGGTTAGCATACAAAAGACTATAAACCATTTAACTGATGGTCAACCTTGAGAAAAATGGTGTGAATAGTCTCAAACATGGGGCTCTACTAATTTTGCTTGTAACCTGGACTTTTTGTTGGGGCTTTTCTGACTCTCCTGTTGATGATTTTGATTGTCTGATTGTATTTCTCTGGTTTCTCAGCTGTGGATGCTGATTGATTTGGTTTTGTGTTGTTATTTATTTTGAATGGTGTGAATAGTCTCAAAACAATGGTCAACTTGGTTCAGAAGTTTACATGCAAGCTGAAGTGTACGTCGCTTTATAGCTTTTGATCCTTTCTTTTAATATTAGTCAACTCATTATCTGGGAAATGTCATACACTGTGTCTCCATGTGCAGCTTAATGCATTTTGGCAAGAGCACAATCTCTTCTGCCTTCAATAAACATTTTAAGAACTTTCAGTATGTTCAATATGTTAGATGCTAGAAAATGTTGAGATTACTGCGGATTAAAACTGGATAGGATTCCTACCAGGTTTGCTTTAATTTCTGATTTCGTTTACACCTTATGTCTATTTGTATTCAGGCCAGATACGCGGCACATATTCATGGATATATAGGACTCGGCTTTTATGTAGAATTCACTATATGTATGAGAAACAATAAATAATGCATTTTTTTAAACTACATTTATCAACCTTTTCTACAATGAGTTATAGAGGCAATCGGAAAATTCTCAATCGAGTTAATGATCACCAAAATTCTTAAAACATATTATCCAACATTCAAATATATATTTTTTCCTTATTCCGTAAAAAATAATTTTATATGTTTTGTAATGCTTTTTCTATAGCAATAATAATATAATTAAAAAAATAGTGACTGAAAATATAAATAATTATATGAAATATTTTTGATTTATAGTTTTGCAAAAATGTCAATGTACAAGAGTTGCAATGTACAAGAGTTGCGCATACATAATTGTGTGGTAGTGAGATAATTCAAGGTAACACTTGTAGATAATTCAAAGTTCCTATTTATCATTCAATGAGGGAAGTTTTTTTTTATTACATAGTTTATATTCATCTAGTTAATAGTCACATGAATTTTGGAAAACACCAGAGGATGATGCTAAATTTTAAAAATTACCATTTTTTTAATCTATATCTTTGTAGTTATCTTTCCTATGGCTTGCTATGGCTTGAATCATGATTCTCTTCACTTTATCCTTATAAAATGTTTTAGTAATGTTGACAAAAAAATACAAAAGCACGTATTTTTTTTTGCCTTTTTTCAAAATAATATCAATATCTTGTTTTCTTATTATTTTCCCTGAGGTTATTAAATCCACGAAGATTGTTAGAATCATTTTTAACTGTCCATGAGGAGAATCTCCTTCCTGTCAATGAGGAAGATAACAACGTTGAGCTCTACCACAAGTCACAACGTGAGGAGAACCAAGAGGAGAATCCCAATGAGGAGGATAACAATGCTGAACTCTACAACTACATGTAGAACCAAGAGGAGAATCCACTTGATGTCAATGAGGAAGATAACAACGCTGAGTTCTACAACAACGTGCAGAACCAAGAGCAGGTAAAATTAAATTTTTCATTCACTCACTCTTATTGATGTTTTTGATTGATGATTCTGACTATTTTTTTATCTTTCAAATGTAGGTCAACGTTGTGTAAGTTTAGAAGAGAAAAGATATAGCTTATGTAACGAGTAACGATTGAGAGTAAATTGGTGTATGAAGTGTAGAGTTTAGATCGGAAGAGAATAGTGTAGTGTAGAAGAAGAATTCTTACTTCCTACTTGATTTGGATCCTAGGTAAAAAATAAATATAGACAATTACAAACAGAATATTCTATACAAGATGCTATGCACAATTACACATAGTGAAAGTGACATCTCCTCTTAAGTTAAACTTGTCATCTTTTGTTTGACTTAAGCTCCCACTTGTCCCTAACTCGCCAACGGCTCTTTGGAGAAGGATCTGGATGTTCCACGACCGTTGGAGGCTTCTCTTCATGGACTGGACTCGTAGACATTCTAAATGGTACGGACGGCCCATCTTGATCATTTTACGGACGTACGGACATGGGGTGTGAGTTCTCATACGTTGGAGGTGAAGAGGAGGAGAATCCCCTTGCTATCAATGAGGATAACAACGCTGATAAAATGTGCAGAACCATATGCAGAACAATGTTTTTCCATACCTTTGCTCTGTTTTTTTTCTTTCTCCAAATGCTGCTTTTCAAAGTTCTGTTTGTTGCCTTATATTTCTGTTTGCTTCTGGGTGAATCCAAGAAACACATGGTTGTATTATCGTATATGATGAAATGAGTTGTGTGGTAGAATGCATTATAGTGACTAAAAGTGGATTTACTATATAAATGGTGGTTTTTTTTTTTTTACAGGCAACTAGAAGAGTTTACTGGTGTTATTACGCAGATCAAAGGTCGCATCAAACTGGTAAGTTCAAGGTCTTATCTTGTTTTCTAATTTGTAGTTCATTTGTCTTTATGAGGTTGGGATTTGACTAGAAACCTACTGCGTAGTTACCATTTGGGTAGTGATTATGCTAATGGTTGTGTATATTTGCAGGCTCATTACCAGATTCAGCAAACCTACTGAAAAGCCTCCTTCATCCCGGCAACGTGCGTTTTAGTACTACCAACTACCAAGCTTTACCTTTTCTCTCCAATGGAGACAGACACATTAATTTAAGCAATTAAGATTAGATGATTGTTGTCGTATAGTGGACCAAATTGTTAGATCAGTCATCTATTCAAGATGATCAGGTGTAGATTAAGTAGAATGTTCTTTCTTTTGATGAAGTAGAGAATGAGAGTTAGCAAACTGCGTGGATCCTCAATGAACCCACAATTTGTGTCCCCATATACTCACCACATTCAAACGTTAACTGTTCTGAGCAACAAAATTTTGAAGCTTCCCCTCAACCAGCAAAACAAAACACACAAGTCTAAATCTTCTATTCGGAAAAAAGCCAAATGTCAAACAAGAAACCCAAGACAAGCCGAACAAATAACTTTGGGGGCAGTTTTATCATTTTAATGTGCGAATATCCCGACCACATTGACGTCCTTCTCTTGTTGTCCCCTTCTGTTCAGAGCCATCAATGGCGATATTACCTACACCAGCCTCCATAGCTTCCCTTTCGTCCTTTTCCTTTTCTCTGTTCTCAGTTACTGCTTCTTCTTCTTCTCCTTTTGGTGCTTGCGGTTTCATTGCCGGTTCCAGTAATCTTGGGCCTGGACTGAACCATGGGTGTGTTAGGCATTGCGCGGCTGTCGGTCTCTTCTCAGGCACAAATTCAAGAATCGGGATTAAGAAATCTGCCATGGCTTTTGCGTCCTGCTCGCTGAAATCATACTTCTCCTTTAAGACTTTGCTGATTGGCCAAAACCGCAACCGCCGGATGTGCCTAGTTCACCTAGTCGGTTGAAGTAATCCGGCGAGTATCGACCGCCTAATGCAATCTACAATTGAAAACAACATAACTCATCGAAAGAAATTTGGCTCTACTGTTTATCCGAGTATCAACCATCAGAATTTGCAGTCAAATGGAACCAAAAAAACTAAAATCCAACTTTAGAAAGGATTCGATACTAGATACATATACATGCGATCTTATACGGTCACAACACTACTTAAATTTAGAAAGGATTCAATACTAGATATGTATATTTGTTCATGCGAACTTAGATGGTCACAACACTACAACTATATTTATCAGCTTTACCTTTCGTGGCATCATCCCGAGAAGCTCCATCATCAATGCCAGGTGATCCTGAAAGAAAAGCAACCAGTTTAAGACTGCACATAAGAATAATACAGCTTAGCTTCATACAAAACGGCTAAGAAAGTGAATATATAAGAAGGTACCTCATCCCGGTCATAGTTTTCACCACTGTGAGGATCAAATAGGACATCTCCAGTGGCCAGCTCCAAACAAATACAAGCAAAGGACCACATATCTGCTGAGGTTGAGTATTTTGATCCAAGAACAACCTCTGGACATCGGTACTGTCTTGTCTGAATATCGCTTGTGAACTGTTTATACGTCCAACAAGCATTCCCAAAATCTACTAATTTGCATTTGCACTCTATATCACTCAGTAATTTATGCCTCGTGGATCGGCTTCCTCTCCTATTACCCTGACTATTCTTTTTGTTAGCCTTCTCTCTGGCTTCTTCATCTTCCATTAATCTTGTGGAACTTCCTTCTGACCTCTCCTCTGTGGAATTGCCATTTGTTCTTGCTTCTGAGTTAGAAATTCTTTCATGTTCTTCTGAAGCTTCCTCTCCACCACAACCCTGAACTACCACCTTCTTAGCCTTCTTACGGATCTTCTTTTTCTGATTCTTTGTCAAATCGCCATCGTATGTATAACTCTTAGTTTCACGTTTAGCAGCTGACTCAGAAACAACTTTTTCCTTGGTGGATGGCTGAACAAGTGGAACACCTGATCTCCTAGCATCTCTTGATGGATCAATAGTGGACAACAGTAAAACATTCTCCGGCTTTAAATCAGTATGAATTATAGAGAGCTCACGGTGAAGGTAATCCAACCCAACCAAAATATGAAAACAGAGCTCTTTAACCTTGTGGAGAGGGACCCCTCGGTAATCACTGTACTTGATAACGGACAACAAGTTATCTCCCAAGTACTCAAAGACCATACAAACATGTTTCCCATTAGGACCCGAATGCTTGAAATGATCCAGTAGCTTTACAACACATTTCTTATCACCAGGGTCACTTTCAGCAATCTGTTTCAAGATCTTGATCTCATCCATGGCTGCCTCTGTGTAGTGCTGAGCGCTCTTCTGGACTTTCAAAGCTACATAACGCTACAAACAATAAATTTTCTTGCGTGGTCAACGCTTTGAAATGAAATTAAAGCAAGGTCCTCCAGCTCAAAACCAAACAAGTATAAGATACTACATGTGTTTCTCAGGGATCTGAAACTAACAGTTAAGAACTCAATCTGACAAGCTGGCTCATGCACATTATATAGGTAAACCATAACCTCCCTCAACCACATTACCGAAACAGAGCATATATAGTCTATACAGTACTGAGAAACATAACAAAGCAATCATTTTGTTCTTCTTCTTTTCACACCCTATGTTAGGTTCCTTAGGAAACAAAAACGAAGAGGGTAAAAAAGGAAACATACCGAACCATGAGTGTCCCAAGCAAGCCAAACAGTAGAGAAATGACCCCAACCAAGCTTACTCTGAATCACATAAACTCCATTCTTAAAAGTATCACCAACTCTCACCGCATGGTACCCTCCTTTCCTGTAATCCTCCGTTCCTTCGTCCTCCGACGAGTACTCACTCTCGTCACCCACACGTCCGCCGTTTTTATCCTCCGCCGCCATTTCCGGAACTTCACAAAAAGGGGCAATCCCGGAGACCCAGAACCACCTCGATTCTAGGAAAAAGTTTCGAAATTGGGAGAATCCCAATTGAGAAGACCAAGCGATTTCGAAGCTTAACCCTACAAATTGATGATTCAATACAAAATCAGACTGAAACGAAAGATGATGATTCTGGAATCTGATTTGGTGAATCAATCGAATTTGTTCAATGTGATGATTGGGGAATTTTGAAAAGTCTCGAGAGAGAGAGAGAGAGAGAGAGAGAGAGAGAGAGAGAGATCGGTTGGGTGGTGTGTCTCCTTGGTTGGTTTGGTAGTTACAAATTAGGGTTTTCTACTCACTTTAGATTCAAGATAAACCGGTTTTAATTGGACCCGGTTTAACGGTAAAACCAGAAAAACGATTTGTCAAAATAACTGGGAAATGGGAAGTACATTTGTCAAAATAATTTAATTATGTCAAATTCCAATTAATAAATTATTAATTGGGAAGTAGTTGATTGTCAAATGTAATTAAAAATCCATAAGAAATAAAAAACCGTTTTCTCTCTCGACCCTTTTCTCTTAAAAACCGTAGATCTTTAGCCATTGTCGTCTGAGTTTTGTTTGCCTCTTCGTCGTTTGGGGCTTCGTCGATGGTGTAAGAGGGCTCTGCTCTCCTTCTTTGCTTTTATTTTCCAGTTGTAGTAGTAGGGTGATTCGATCTCTTCCCTTCCGGATGTGTTGAGGAGTGGCTCAACTGTTGCATCGTGATGGTGCGGCGGCTGACGCTACGGAGTGAGATCTCGGCTCTTTTTTCCTCTCCGGCGGCTGATGGTGGTGGTTCGAAGCTGCTCCGGGCGGCATTCTATGTAGCTTCAGGATTCAGATCTGGGTCTTGGGTCGTGTTTCCTGCTACACCGAACCTCTATGCCGGAGATCCTAGTTGTCCGGAGGTTAACGGTTGAGTTGGGTTTTTTTTGAGTCTACCAGTTATTAGGGAGGATTCTGTGTGCATCGGTGGCCGAGATTTGAGGACATCCTTAAAGTCGCGTTCTTGAGAGCTTCCTCCATTTTCTGGTTTCAGTCCGGCTAAGAAGCGAGACAACAAGGAAAATGCGACGTGGCCAATCCGGAAATGCACCGTGAAGTGAAGCTATGCTAATCTTTGCTCCAATTTCTTATCTTTAGTTGATTACATTCTGGATTTACGAGAGTAATTCGGAGAAGCCTTTGCTCTTGCTGGTATTGTTTCGCATCTCTTGGTCGGGTCAGTCGGATGTATTGTCCGTTTTTGGCTTAGGACCAGAACAATGAAAGCCATAAATACCAAGCTAATCTGATGTTGCGCCTCTGGGTGTTGATGCTATTGGGACAAGTTCTACTCGCCGATCATATGGTACTAATAGCTTGGATTTGAATTAATTTTTAGTGTAAGATTTGGTCTTCTCTGTGTTAGTAGTTGTTCTTGTGTCATAGGACTTATTTAGATGGTTTAAGAGATGATTTCACACCGAGTTGTGGTGTGTTATCTATCTCGTTGTGGTAAAAAAATGTTTTGTTTCTCGGTTAGGTAGCGTTGGATCCGCTAGTGATTCAGGGTGGTACTAGATCGACTCATTGCATTTGGTCCAATTCTTTGGAGGGGATGTTAAGTACCTTTGATTTGGATGTAGTATCTTGGTTAATGAATAATTGATGTTGAGCCAAAAAAAAAAAAAAAAAAAATTGGGAAGTACATTTGTCTTTTTGTTTTCCCATAAGTGTTGCAAAGGTTACAACAGTGGAAAACTCCACTTATAGAACTCGATATGCTAATGAACATTACAATATTGGATTATCCAACAAAGATTGATCATCTCCTTTTCATCTGCTCAAAAGTAAACATCTTCATGATCTTTCAAGTTCTGCTTCAGCCTTCAGACTTAGAACTACAACCTTGGCTGCTTTAAGCGGAACATTTGAAACAACAGATCACACTAACAAGGAACTCAAAGAAAGAGAACATCCAGCAGAAAATTCCAACACAAAATAAAAAGACTAAGAGGGAAAAAACTGAATCTCTCACTTAACCCCCATCCCAGGAACCTTTACACTTAACGCACAACCCGGTGGAGACATGAGTGCAATCCAATTCATCCGAAACTTCTTCAAGACCCTCAATCACTGAGATGCTAAAGCTTGAAAGAAAATAACCACAAAGCAAACCAAAGATCGAGTACTAAGAATTTACGACCCAACTAACAAAATATTGGCCCAAAGTAAAGAAACAACTGGCCTTATTAAAACACATAGGTGTCCCAGAGGACAGATAAGGTCAACCGATGATAGCATGAGTAATTTAAACACGTGCACCCTGCACTGCATTCAAGCCACATGTAAGCATATCCTTCACTTAATGATGACTCTTTGGATTCGCTCGGGAAGAAGATTTCGACCGCCGGTGATTGACGTCGGAGAAATATCCGACCATCAGTAACCGAAGTGAATTTACCCAAGAAAAACATTTATTCAATTCGTAGACATCTCGACTTCATCATGAATCAGTGAAGAAATCTTAATCTGAATGAGATTTAGAGGAAATTTTATTCCAGTAAACCGCCGAGCAAAACCCAACAACTTCAATTCCCTTTTTTTTATTTCTCTTCTCTAAATCGGTAGGTATCAAAGACCACCGCATCTACATCTTATTTCTAAACAGATGAAGATGTCCATCGCTAAATTTGGAAACACCGAAGTCAGGCGGACATGACCTACATAGATGCATAACTTTGCTTGCACTTTCTCTAGACTTTTCTATTTTATCTTCATGCCAAATATCACCATAACCACCTTGCCCACATCAGAAACCCAAAGTTGTACACACCGGAATAACAAAAACTAAAACACGACAACGGTATAGCCGTAACGTAAGCCGACCAACTTCTGTTAAGTGAACCGCAAGCTGCCGGAAGGAGAGCCGGCCAAGTCCTGTTGAAAGAACCAGAAACTGCCGGACGGAGAGCCAGCCAAACTCTGTTAAATGAACCAGAAGTTTCTGGAAGGATAGCCGACAATCTCCGCTACTGAAGCCGGAGATGCCATACCAAAACCCCAACTAAATCGGAAAAGATAATAATCAACGGCAACAAAGTCACCGTGATAGGACCCGGACAGCGCCAGAGAGAAACTAAAGCTAGCCATCGTCACGAGAACCGATCGATGCTAGACCAAGGCCATCCAACCACCGCTAAATAAGCCGATAGCTGACGGATGAGTGCCGGAATATAAACCGGACGGCTAAAAAAGAAGAACAAAGAACTCTCTCTCTCTAAAGGATTTGAGAGAGAGAAGAGAGAGAGCGGGAAGTACATTTCTCAAAATAAATTTTTTATATTTACATAATTAAACTTTTGTCATTAGTATAAATATCATAACTTGAAGTTATTATTTATAATATAATCGTATTTTAAATTAGTATCTAAAAAACAAAGTTTTAATAATTGTAAAAGAAATGAGTATTCCATAATTTAAATATTCGAAATATTTTTAACTTGCTAAAAAAAATATTTTTACAGACATGTTATGGACCGAAATAGAGTTTACAGAAATATAATTATATAATTATTTATGGATTGGTCTACTAAAATACACAAAAAAATTTATTCTGTTACCAAACACAAAAAAATATAACATAATTTCTCTAAAATTATAGAATCTCAATATTAATCAAAACATATCAAACAATTACAAAAATACAACTTATATATTTTTTTCATAATTAAAAAAAATAACTACAACATATATTTTTCTTAGTAATTTAAAAAATTATTCCGTGGTATACCGCATGTTAAAGTCTAGTACTACAATATAATGTACTTGATTGTGTTTCAAATTTTTTAATTTCAATGTTAAAGTCTAGTACTATAATAAAATGTACCTCATTGTATTTCAATTTTTTTAATTTCAATGTAAGTCTTCGAAACGAGATAGCTTTAGGCTCCAATAAAACAAAATACATATGTGATCCTTGTGATCATTTAATTAACCTTCAATCATTCATTTCTAAATATTAGTTAAAATAAATGTTTATTCGGTTGATGATTTATTGTTGGATTTCTAAATTTAAAATATATTTTAAATAGATTTGAAAGTAAAACTGAAAAGAATTCAAATCCGTAAATAAACCATGTTATGTCAAGATACATATGTTTCTATTTTCGAAATATATTAAATTTTATGAATCATATGTAAATTAGATTTACAAATCAATGAGAGCTAATAATATTTTTTAATTTGGATGAGAATGACCGTTGTCACTAAGTGACTCACTACACATGCTTATTTTTCAACCTAGTCTACAGCGGGTCGAAAACTTCACGTTACGTTGACCCAATCTGTCAACTACTAAACCTTGTAACGTTGATAATTAATTAGGTAATTAGTGATACAGTCTAGGGCTTTACATTCTATTAATGTAAAACTTCTAATATAATTAACACAAGACTTTGATTATACTTAACAAATAGGAAACACTAAATAGGCACGTTTTCGGGATGCAAAAATTGGAAAACAAGTCAACACCAATCGCCTGCTTCCACAAAAGCTACGGGTCAATAATTTGTTCTCCTAAAGTGTTTGAATATTATATAACTACACAAATATAATTATATACGCATCTATATAAATAATATCCAGTGAGAAATATTGTATATACTGCCAGTAAGCATGGCCAGTTTCTACTAATATTATTTAAAAAGTACATTTGAATTTGTGCTTCAGAAATTTTCATGTGATGCCATTGTAAAAGATGTCATATATCTAAAAGATAACTTAAATCACCTCAGTAAAAATAATTATATTGAACGATGTATACGTAATTTTTTAAATGTATATATTTTTAGTTTATTTTAAATAGAAATGTAAATTTACTTTTTATATGGAAGCAACATATTTTTAGACTCTGAATACAACTTCACAAATTCGGCACGATGCGATGGAGAAAACATATGAGCTTGTGATAGAGAAAACACAAGAAACGCTTCCTCAATTAACCAAAGCCAAACCCGGAATGCAATACATCATTGTGCTTCGAAGAAACTGATTTCATGATATATGTAGATATGTGAAATGAAATAAGTCTGAGATTCTAATAATGTGATTACAATTATGTGTGTTTATATGTGTGAATGTGTTGTGTTCGTATCATTTGAACAATCCCTTTCATTTATGTGTATCATATGCTACACATATTACTTTGAAATATCAGTCACTATTGTTTTCCCAAAATGTCTTTCCATTAGATAACTACAGTATACAACTAATGGACTACTATGTCTCTTTATACTGTCAGTTATACACTTGCAAAGGCTGGCCCAAAGGAGGCTAATCCAAAGGGTCAAGTGATGAACTCAAAAAGTATAGGAAGTTTGGTATGTTTGTTGAACTCAACAACTATTATTTAAATGGTTCCTTCTTCCAAAAGAAAAACAGATGAATATGATTAATTAGGAGCAAAATATGGAAAACATGATCAGAAAATATATATTTATATATTGCATACAAATATGCAACATGTTACATCAGTATTAGACATGCATGTGCATACACATAACAAATAAAACAAACACCACTTAAGGTAAAACAGTAAATGCTACAACACTGCTAATAGCCGCTGCAATTGCTCCGACCACAAATCCTGGTAAGTTTCCACCTCCAAATAATGCATCAACAGGACCAGCTCCAAACGATACAATCATTTGTGGTATCACGATTGCCATATTTAATACTCCTAGAGAAAGTCCTGTAGAGATGACATTAAAATAAAAAAAAATTCCTTATTAACTTAATTAAATGCTTTAAAGTAATTTATTTTATTTTGAATGGTATAATTTTTTTGAAAAAAAAAACCAAAAGTAAGACAAAAATATTTTAAATACCTTGGCCGGCCCCGGTGCTGCTTGAGATTATGGAAGCTAGGGCGAATGGAATACTGAAAGTAATCTACACAAAACAAACAAAAAGAAGATTAATAATGTTAAAAAATAAATAAATAATGGATACTAATTATAGTAACAAAATTTGGATTAAGAAAAAAAAAACAAGTTGTGGACTTACAGCAAGAGGAATTCCAAGAATAGCAAAGAGAGCCAATGCTCCACCTTTGATGCTATCGGTGGGAAGGGCCAAGGCACCGGCAGTTTTCCGGTGCTCCTCCGCCTTTTTAGAAACCAAAACCGTCATTGCCAAACACACGGCGAGGATGATATTCACAGCTCCCCAAAGCCTTTTGGCTCCAATTTTCCTGCTAATACCTTCAATACCAAGCGAAAAGAATCCAAGAACGATTGAGTTAAGCATCAATCCCAACGCACCAACTGTAACTCCTTGGTTGTAAAGTCTCTTCATGTTGTCATCTCCCTCTGAGCTTCCACCGTATACTTCACGACCCATCCAGTCAGTATCGAATAAAAGGAAAGGGAACCACGCAATCCAGTTCAAGGATGTTGTGATCAACAACATCCACATTGGTTTTTTCATCACCTTGAAGGCTCCAAATAACTCACCGAAGAAGGGAGTTTTCTTCTCTTCGTTGGAGTCTGCCTTTGGTGACCATGGTTTGTCTTCGACGTACCAAAGAGATATGATGGTGACGACGAGGAGGAGAGTGATAGAGAGGAAGAAACAACTCTTTAGATTTGCGCAATAGATGTCACATGATTTAGTCATTGTGAAAGGAAAGATCTTGTGGAGGTGACTGTATGAACCAGCCGCGTACCCCAAAACGTTTCCAACAGCCATGAAGAAAGAGAAAGCCGCGTTTGCGGTTCGCGTTTTCCTAGCGTCTCCAGCTGCTAAATCACCGAGGAAAGCACGGCAAGGTCCTTGGAGAGTGTTGTTAGCCACGTCCAGGATCCAGAACCCGAGTGCGAAGATAACGACGGCTTTTGACTTTACACGCTCCTCGACTTTGTCTCCCAAGCTGTGGCCAAAATCAGCCGCGTAACCGATTAAGAAAACAGCAACGGCCACTAGAAAGGCGCCAGCGGCGATGAAAGGACGACGACGACCGAATCTTGACTGACATCGATCGCTGTAGTAACCGACGGTTGGTTGGACAAGTAAGCCGGAGATAGGACCACATAGCCAGATGAGAGATGACCATTTGTGTGGAACCCCGAGAAGCTGCACGTACGGAGTTAGCAGAGACAACTGAAGAGCCCAACCAAACTGTATACCAGCAGCGATAGAAGCTACGGATATCATCTTTCTGAGTGGTGATGGCCCATCAACAACTGCCGTCGACGATGAAGAAGACGACTTATCCACAGCATTTTGTTTTTCTTGGAGGTCACTCATCTTCACCTTATCCTTTGAGGGAATTGTGCTGGTGATGGTATTAAAGACAAGGTGAAGAAGAGGACCGAGATGTTTGTTCTATAAAATGTTGTTATTCCGTGTTTCAAATAGTTTAGGAAAGCAAAGCTTTTATAGCTAGAACACATACATCCTTTATTGGATTATTCTAATAATGACAAAGCTATAACGGTAACACAACCGAAAATAGTTTGTCATTCTTATCCATAGGTATGATCGGTGGTTGTTGTATACTCCCCCAATCCAAAATAGGTCTACAGCACTAAAACTCTTCTAATCTTATTTTAGACATTAATTATTACCAATATTACAAGTCAAATATAACAAAAACAGAATTTCTGGTTGTATGTATTGTAATTTCTACGGCACATAAAAAAGCTGTGCAGTTTTCTTTTTCTCTTTCTATTTTTTTCCATTTTATTTATTTTCACTCCATTTTATTTATTTTCACTTATTTATTTTCACCCCTTTTTTTTTTGCATTTTGAACTAAAAAAGGAATAAAAACGTACGTACCTGGTGACAAAATAAAAACATACATAACTCATCTAATCTGCATATAATATACATATACGCATTTGACAATTTTATGTTACTAGATTTTTGTAACAAATTTTAATAATGAATTATATATATATATATATATACATAAATTAGTTTATTCACACAAAAAATGTAAATAAATCTACTTACTAAATGAAAATATGGGATAAAATTGATTATAGGGGTGGGTTTTGTACATTGAGAATGAAATGCCTAGTATTGTAGAGGCAGATGTGGTTGTTGCTTATCCCTGTGTTAGTAAGATTATGCGTTCTATAACTTCAGTCAGTCATCTCTATTTTACTATTTATGTTTACTAGACTCAAAAGTAAATTAATTTTCACTCTCTATGATATAGGAATCCAGATGAGGGAACGTACGTGAATAGATGAAAATAGGCAAATGGTTGATAACACTGTTCTGCCTATTTGATGGATGATAGATGGAATGCAACGAAGAGATGGTAAATAGACAAATGGTTGAAAACATTGTTCTGTCTATTTGGTAGCAGTGGACGATGAAGAGATAGATGGATGGATTGAAGGACGCCACAGAGATCTGTGAAAGGATCTATGATAAGTCAAATCTCAGTCTTCAAGGATTCACACACAAGAAGAAGGAGAAAAGGGTGGTTGCTTCTATCTCAGAAGAAAACCTAAGAAAACTCTCATTTTATTTCATAAAAACTTGAAAGATTACAATGCTGAGAAGGGACCTTATATAATGATCCAACAGCAGGGGACCTTCTAAGGTCGAAATTTATTACAAATAAAAGGACTAAACTTGCAAAAACAACAGACTCGATTTTAGGACCTAATAAATAAAAGACTCAAAAGACCCAACGGTCGATTCTTGCAAACAAGAAAAGAACCATTATTTATTATTTGAATTCAAACACTTACCTTGGTAATAGCTCTCATGCACGCTCCAGCCTTTCATTGATTGCTTCGGAAATGATGAAAAGAACGGGTTCTTTAATTCCTTGTAGAACTGGCAAAAATGATGCTTGTGGAGTCTTCTCTTTGGAATCTTCTAGCTCCATGAGAGTAATGAGACTTGCAATGGACTTGTTGAATTGTTCCTTTAAGGTTCTTGCTCCCAACCCTGTCATAGGTTTGTGTACCATTGTTGGCAGAACGGGTTCTTCAGGAACTGAAAGAACGGGTTCTTCGGGAAATGGCAGAACGGGTTCTTCGGGAAATGGCAGAACGGGTTCTTCGGGAAGTTGACTACTGATGTCCTCATTATTCCCTCCCCCTTGAGAGAGTTCTGTGTGCAGAACTATTTCATCTGCATGGAAAGGAGATAAATCAGCAATATTAAAGGTTGGAGAAATGTTCAACTCACCTGGTAGCTCAATCTTGTAGGCGTTGTCATTGATTTTCTATAAGACCCGAAATGGTCCATCTCCTCTTGGTGACAGCTTGGACTTTCTCTCCTTGGAAAATCTTTCTTTTCTCATGTGTAACCAGACCCAATCTCCAGGTTCAAACGTCAGCTCCTTGCGGTGCTTATCCGCATGCTCTTTGTTCTTTGCGCTTTTCTTCTCAAGATTCTCTTTAACTCTTTGGTGAAGTTTCTTCACAAAGTCAGCTTTGGTGACTCCTTCTGCACTAGAATAAACAGCTTGGGGCAGAGGTGTGATGTCTAATGGGGTTAGACGATTAAAACCATTTACAACTTCAAATGGAGAGAACTTGGTACCAGAATGCTTAGCATGATTATAAACAAATTCAATATAGGGTAAACAAGATAACCATTTTCGGAGATTCTTACCCACCGTAGCTCTCAAAAGAGTGGAGAGAGTACGATTAACTACCTCAGTTTGGTCATCAGTTTGAGGATGACAAGTGGTGGAGAAGAGTAGCTTAGTTCCTAGCTTTTTCAACAAATTCTTCCAAAAGTGGCTGAGAAATTTGGTGTCTCGATCTGAAACAATGGTCCTTGGGATTCCATGCAAACGCACAACTTCTTTGAAAAAGAGTTCAGCAGTTTGAGAAGCATCATTTGTCTTGTTACATGGAATGAAATGTGTCATTTTGGAGAACCAGTCCACCACAACAAAGATAGAATCTCGGTTGTTGATCTTAGGCAGCTCTAAAACAAAATCCATAGAAATATCTACCCATGGTAGGTTAGGGATAGGCAAAGTCATATATAAACTATAAGGATGTGACCTGGATTTTGCTTTCAAGCAAGTGATGCACTTTGCATAGAACCTTTCCACATCTCTTTTCAAATGCGGCCAAAAGAAATGCTCCATCAGAACACTTAGTGTTTTGTCTCGCCCAAAATGTCCCATAAGTCCTCCTCCATGTGCCTCTCCTATTAGCAGCTCTCTCATGGATCCTTGTGGAATGCACAGCCTTTTGTCCTTAAAGAGAAATCCATCATGTTGGTAGTATGACCTATAAGCGGCTTTGCTTGTTTCCTTAAAGGCTTCTTTGAAATCTGGATCCTCCACATATAGACCTTTGATATGATCAAATCCCATGACTTTAGCCTCCATTTTAGTGATCAAAGCATGTCTTCATGATAAAGCATCAGCTACAATGTTCTCTTTGCCCTTCTTATACTTAATTCTTATACTTAATCACATATGGAAATGTCTCCACAAATTCAAGCCACCTTGCATGCCTCTTCTTAAGTGTTGTTTGTCCTCTTAGGTGCTTGAGTGTCTCATGATCTGTATGAATAACAAACTCTTTTGATAGTAAATAATGTTGCCAAGTTTCTAGAGATCTTACCAAAGCATAGAGCTCTTTGTCATAGGTTGGATAATTAAGTGCAGCTCCGCTGAGTTTCTCACTGAAGTATACTACTGGGTTTCCTCCTTGAGTTAGAACAGCACCTATTCCTGTACTAGAAGCATCACATTCAATCTCAAACATTTTATCAAAGTTAGGAGTACCAAAACAGGTGCATGTGTGAGGCTGTTTTTGAGCAGATTGAATGCATCCTCTTGTGCTTGTCCCCATTTGAATTCCACATTCTTTTTAATCATAGATTTCAAGGGTGCAACAATGGTATTAAAATCCTTCACAAATCTCCTATAGAAGGTAGCCAGTCCGTGGAAGCTCCTAACATGTCCAATGGAGCTTGATCTTTTCCTCATCGACCATTAGTCCCTGCGAACTCACAACAAATCCTAAAAACACAACTTGATCAGTGCAAAACGTGCATTTCTTAAGATTAGCATAGAGATGTTCAGCCTTAAGCGCTTTTATCACCATTTCAAGATACTTTACGTGATCTGCAAGACTTGTGCTATAAATCAAGATATCATCAAAATAAACAACCACAAACTTACAGATGTACTCCCTTAGGACCTGGTTCATTAACCTCATGAAGGTGCTTGGGGCATTGGTGAGTCTGAATGGCATAACTAACCATTCATATAGTCCTTGCTTTGTCTTGAAAGCCGTTTTCCATTCATCACCTTCTTTCATTCTCACCTGATGGTAACCACTCCTTAGATCAATTTTAGAAAAGACAGTAGCTCCACTAAGCTCCTCTAGCATGTCATCAAGCCTTGGAATGGGATGTCTATATTTGACAGTGATGTTGTTGATTGCTCTGCAGTCTACGCACATTCTCCAAGTTCCATCTTTCTTAGGTACTAGCAGAACCGGTACAGCACAAGGGCTTAGGCTTTCACGAATGTAGCCCTTTGACATTAGATCACGAACTTGCTTTTCCAGCTCTTTTGCTTCTTCAGGGTTTACTCGGTAGGCTGGTCTATTAGATAGTGGTGCTCTCGGAACTAAATCAATTTGATGTTCGATTCCTCTTATAGGCGGTAGTCCAGGTGGTATCTCCTCGGGGAAGACCTCTTTAAACCTTCCTAAAAGTTTAAGCACTTCTGGTGGTAAGTCTTTCTCTTCTTGAACTGAAAACAAACCTTCCTTAAAGATCATTGGTAGCACCTTGTCTTGTGAATTAATTGATTTCAAAACAGTAGAAGGTGTTATGTAAAGATTAGTTTTGTTTGACTTAGCTTCCTTTGACATGGTCTGGTTCATTTCATGCACTTCTTGAGGGGTGAGTGGAGCTAGAGTATGCTTCTTGTTGTTGTGTGAGAAAGTGTAGTAGTTGGTTCAACCATTGTGTAAAGTCTCCTTATCAAATTGTCATGGCCGTCCTAGAAGAAGGTGTCCATCTTGCATAGGAACCACATCACACACAACTTGGTCTGAATATTTGCCTATGGTGAATGGTATGGTGACTTGTTCGGAGATCCTTAGTTCAGCCTTATCATTGAGCCACTTAAGTCGATATGGATGGGGATGCTTTATCTTTTGGAGACCTAGCTTATCAACCAAATACTTGCTGGCTACATTAGTACATGAACCACCATCAATGATTAAGCTACATACCTTGGAGTTTATGGAGCAACGAGAGTGGAATATATTTTCTCATTGAATTGTTTCAGGATCAAAAAGAGTGCTAAGAGCCCTCCTTATGACTAGAAGCTCTCCCATCTCTGGATAGTCCACAATATTCTCCTTAGATTCATTACGTTCTTCTTCCTCATCTTGTGATTCATACTCTCCATTGGCCTTAAGGATCATTACTCGCTGGTTTGGGCACTCCCTTGCATAGTGTCCTTTTCCCTGACATTTAAAACAAGTAATATCACGAGCTCTTTGGTTAGTAGGCTTACCTTGCTCTGGTTTGGTTACTTTTGATGCCTCAGGTGCAGCTCTTTTAAACCTCTGGTCCACATCAATAGATTTTCCCTTGTCTAAAGCTTTTTGAGGTGGTGGTGTCCATGGAGTCTTACTGCGGTTAGTAGAAGTTGTCTTCCTTTTGATGTGTTGTTCAGCTTGGACTGCTAGGTGCAACAATTCTTCAAGATCATGATAGGTTTGTCTTTCCACCTTTCTAGCAATTCGATCATGAAGACCATCTAGGAACTGTGCCATCAAGTTCTCCTCAGACTCTTCTACCTCCAATCTGTTTTTAAGAGATTCAAACTCTTCAAAGTACTCCTCAACAGTTTTGCTTCGTTGTGAGAGCTTGCGGAACTTCTTTTGTAGCTCTCGGTGGTAATAAGCTGGGACATATCTCTTTCTTAGCTGAAACCTCATATTATCCCAAGTGGTGATTGGTATATGTCTATGCCTTCTCCTCTCAGAAACATCTCTGTCCCACCAAGCTAAGGCATTGTCGGTAAGTTGAGCAACATCTAGGGATACCTTTCTCTGTTCAGAACAGTTGTAGTAGCCAAAGATATGTTCCATACGTCTTTCCCAATCAATGTAAGCTTCAAGATTAACCTTTCCAGCAAATGTTGGTCGATTGAGCTTGAGATCATAGCCTCCTTCTCTTATGTTGTCTTCATCTCGTCCCCTGCCTTATTGGTAGTGTCTCCTTGGCCTTTGGTGTTGATTAAGATCTTGATGTTCTTCCTCTGAATCAGACTGATCTCCATTATCAACCTCATGGTTTCCTCTTGGCAAGTTACGAACTGGTGCTCTTGGTGCAGGTGGGGGTTGTTCAATTCGTGTCATGCGATCACCAAGCGTTTGGAGTTGGGCTTGAATAGATGTAAGCATCTCAGCCATGTTCACCTCTCCTCCTTGTTCTCCCATGGTTCAAAACGTTTCTGTAAAAATAAGGAAAAAAGAGATCAAGTGCACAGGAAGTCGAAAGATCCAAATATGGAAAACTTCCAAAAACTGACAGATCTAGGATTTGGGAGGTTTTGGGCAATCAAATAAACAGATCTGAACGATTTTTTTTTTTTAGGGTTTTCTTTTTAGAAGATGAACAATCAAAATAGAAAAAGAACACACGAAAATAATAGATCTAAAAGGGATAAACGAAATAAAACAAAACAAACTGAAACAGACACAAACTGAAGCAAACAAAGGGAAATAAACTGAAACAAAAGGGATAGATAAAACCTGATTTGGAGCGTTTAGCTCTGATACCAGATGATATAGGAACCCAGATGAGGGAACCCATGTGGATAGATGGAAATAGGCAAATGGTTGATAACACTTTTCTGCCTATTCGATGGATGATAGATGGAATGCAGCGAAGAGATGGTAAATAGACAAATGGTTGAAAATACTGTTCTGTCTATTTGGTAGCAGTGGACGATGAAGAGATAGATGGGTGGATTGAAGGACGCCACACAGATCTGTGAAATGATCTATGATAAGTCAAATCTCAGTCTTCAAAGATTCACACACAAGAAGAAGGAGAAAAGGGTGGTTGCTTCTATCTCAGGAGAAAACCTAAGAAAATTCTCATTTTATTTCATAAAAACTTGAAAGGTTACAATGCTGAGAAGGAACCTTATATAATGATCCAACAGCGGGGGACCTTCTAGGGTCAAAATTTATTACATATAAAAGGACTAAATTTGCAAAAACAAGAAACTCGATTTTAGGACCTAATAAATTAAAGACTCAAAAGACCCAACGGTCGATTCGTGCAAAACAAGAAAAGAACCATTATTTATTATTTGAATTCAAACATTTAACTTGGTAATAACTCTCATGCACGTTCCAGCCCTCTTTGATTGCTTGGGAAATGATGAAAAGAACGGGTTCTTTAATTTCTTGTAGAACTGGCATAAATGATGTTTGTGGAGTCTTCTCTTTGGAATCTTCTAGCTTCATGAGAGTAATCAGACTTGCAATGGACTTGTTGAATTGTTGCCTTAAGGTTCTTGCTCCCAACCTTGTCATAGGTTTGTGTACCATTATTGGCAGAACGGGTTCTTCAGAAACTGGAAGAACGGGTTCTTCAATAAATGGCAGAACGGGTTCTTCGGGAAATGGCAGAACGGGTTCTTCGAAAATTTGACTACTAATGTCCTCATCACTCTAACTTACATATTTTTATTTCTCCAATCTTTGGGTCAAAATATTTAATATGTTGCCACTAACATATCTCATGTACTTAATGTTTCTCACTTTTATAGGATGAAACCCCCGTTGGTTGTTTCTTATAAGTCTTGTATATTTAGAGATATGCACGTGTGAACCAGAGTGGTTGAATACACTTTTGTGTATGCTCAGAGATTCCCCTAAATTAAAACATCTCAAATTAGAACAGGTTGGTGGATCTAAACTTGATTTTAATATATTTGGCTTTGAGCAGTACATGTGTTGGTTGACTTGGTTCTAATCCACTCTGCTATTAATCAAGCAACATTTCCCTCCCCATGAACCACGCCCTTACTGGATAACTGGATTGAGCCGTGTTTAGTTCCAAAATGTTTGTCATCAAGTCTTGAAACCTTAAAATGGTTACAATATGAAGGAAAAGAAGAAGAGAAACAAGTGGCAGCATTCATCTTAAGAAACGGAAGCGGTTTAAAAAAGGTATCCATCTCCTCAAAATCGATTGATGACCTCGACAAGAAATTTGAGATGATCAAGGCATTTTTGTCAAGGCGTTCACCTGCCATTCGACTGACGTTGTGGTCGTCAATTAACATATTGTTGGTTTGTTGGTTGGTGTTCGATCTGAATTTTCTTATGTTTTTGTCTCCTAAATTTAGCTTTGTCAGTTTGCTATGTTCTTTTGCTGTTGCATGAGGCTCCGGTTCTAGAAAGTGTATGTGTTTAAAACTTGGTCAGAAGTTTGGTGCTATAGATATTCGAGTATTTGTTGGACCTGCTGTTAATGGCAGAGTGCGTGAGCTGATAATCGAGATTGATGCTTCGATTACTGAAATCTCAGTCACACTTCCAAGGAGTATGTGTACAGACTGTAGAATTAATGCTTGTGGATTTGGTGCTAAACAATGCTGGGAATCGTGGATTCTCGTAAAGAATAAAGATATAAGCAATCGATTATGATTGTAACAAACCTAGCATCATCACCTTAAGTATAACATCACAATATCAGGCTCACGCTCATGCATATCAATCATCAATGGGCTGGAAGTTCGGTTTTTTGGTTTAGTTTTGTGGTTTTACAAAAAATGAAACCATAAAAAAAGCATATGTATCACAGTTTCGGGTTTTAACGGTTATTGCATGTTTTTTAATAAACAGATGTATATAAGTTGATACATAAATTAAAAATAAGCTAAACCATAAACATAATTCAAAAAAAATATAATCCAACTTTTAGTTTTGTAAACTCAAATCTTTAATTCAAATATAATTTTTTTGTAACGCCCCGACCGCCATCTCTCAGTGGGCCTATGTCCAATCTCAGTCCATGTGCCCACCTTCCTTAATGGGCCTCATGTCCTCTCACTAGGCCTGTGAGCCCATCCATATCCGACGGCCGGTTTGCTACGTGCGGGAGGCTTTAAAGACTTTTTACCGTCCCTACAAATCACCACATGATTTTTCCCTGTGATCACCATATGATATTTCTCTGTCTTTTGTCCTCACTCGCACAATTCCAATAGTCACTGCCCGGAAGGTCAGCCATCCTGAGAACACTCCAGCTCAAACACGCTTAACTCTGAAATTCTCTCATGACCATTGACCGAAAAGATAAGTGCACTTTGGTGACATAGGTGGGCAATCAAATAAACAGATCTGAACGATTTTTTTTTTAGGGTTTTCTTTTTAGAAGATGAACAATCAAAATAGAAAAAGAACACACGAAAATAATAGATCTAAAAGGGATAAACGAAATAAAACAAAACAAACTGAAACAGACACAAACTGAAGCAAACAAAAGGAAATAAACTGAAACAAAAGGGATAGATAAAACCTGATTTGGAGCGTTTAGCTCTGATACCATATGATATAGGAACCCAGATGAGGGAACCCACGTGGATAGATGGAAATAGGCAAATGGTTGATAACACTTTCTGCCTATTCGATGGATGATAGATGGAATGCAGCGAAGAGATGGTAAATAGACAAATGGTTGAAAACACTGTTCTGTCTATTTGGTAGCAGTGGACGATGAAGAGATAGATGGGTGGATTGAAGGACGCCACACAGATCTGTGAAATGATCTATGATAAGTCAAATCTCAGTCTTCAAAGATTCACACACAAGAAGAAGGAGAAAAGGGTGGTTGCTTCTATCTCAAGAGAAAACCTAAGAAAATTCTCATTTTATTTCATAAAAACTTGAAAGGTTACAATGCTGACAAGGAACCTTATATAATGATCCAACAGCGGGGGACCTTCTAGGGTCAAAATTTATTACATATAAAAGGACTAAATTTGCAAAAACAAGAAACTCGATTTTAGGACCTAATAAATTAAAGACTCAAAAGACCCAACAGTCGATTCGTGCAAAACAAGAAAAGAACCATTATTTATTATTTGAATTCAAACATTTACCTTGGTAATAACTCTCATGCACGTTCCAGCCCTTCTTTGATTGCTTCGGAAATGATGAAAAGAACGGGTTCTTTAATTTCTTGTAGAACTGGCATAAATGATGTTTGTGGAGTCTTCTCTTTGGAATCTTCTAGCTCCATGAGAGTAATCAGACTTGCAATGGACTTGTTGAATTGTTGCCTTAAGGTTCTTGCTCTCAACCTTGTCATAGGTTTGTGTACCATTATTGGCAGAACGGGTTCTTCAGAAACTGGAAGAACGGGTTCTTCAATAAATGGCAGAACGGGTTCTTCGGGAAATGGCAGAACGGGTTCTTCGAAAATTTGACTACTAATGTCCTCATCACTCTAACTTACATATTTTTATTTCTCCAATCTTTGGGTCAAAATATTTAATATGTTGCCACTAACATATCTCATGTACTTAATGTTTCTCACTTTTATAGGATGAAACCCCCGTTGGTTGTTTCTTATAAGTCTTGTATATTTAGAGATATGCACGTGTGAACCAGAGTGGTTGAATACACTTTTGTGTATGCTCAGAGATTCCCCTAAATTAAAACATCTCAAATTAGAACAGGTTGGTGGATCTAAACTTGATTTTAATATATTTGGCTTTGAGCAGTACATGTGTTGGTTGACTTGGTTCTAATCCACTCTGCTATTAATCAAGCAACATTTCCCTCCCCATGAACCACGCCCTTACTGGATAACTGGATTGAGCCGTGTTTAGTTCCAAAATGTTTGTCATCAAGTCTTGAAACCTTAAAATGGTTACAATATGAAGGAAAAGAAGAAGAGAAACAAGTGGCAGCATTCATCTTAAGAAACGGAAGCGGTTTAAAAAAGGTATCCATCTCCTCAAAATCGATTGATGACCTCGACAAGAAATTTGAGATGATCAAGGCATTTTTGTCAAGGCGTTCACCTGCCATTCGACTGACGTTGTGGTCGTCAATTAACATATTGTTGGTTTGTTGGTTGGTGTTCGATCTGAATTTTCTTATGTTTTTGTCTCCTAAATTTAGCTTTGTCAGTTTGCTATGTTCTTTTGCTGTTGCATGAGGCTCCGGTTCTAGAAAGTGTATGTGTTTAAAACTTGGTCAGAAGTTTGGTGCTATAGATATTCGAGTATTTGTTGGACCTGCTGTTAATGGCAGAGTGCGTGAGCTGATAATCGAGATTGATGCTTCGATTACTGAAATCTCAGTCACACTTCCAAGGAGTATGTGTACAGACTGTAGAATTAATGCTTGTGGATTTGGTGCTAAACAATGCTGGGAATCGTGGATTCTCGTAAAGAATAAAGATATAAGCAATCGATTATGATTGTAACAAACCTAGCATCATCACCTTAAGTATAACATCACAATATCAGTCTCACCCTCATGCATATCAATCATCAATGGGCTGGAAGTTCGGTTTTTTGGTTTAGTTTTGTGGGTTTACAAAAATTGAAACCATAAAAAAAGCATATGTATCACAGTTTCGGGTTTTAACGGTTATTGCATGTTTTTTAATAAACAGATGTATATAAGTTGATACATAAATTAAAAATAAGCTAAACCATAAACATAATTCAAAAAAAATATAATCCAACTTTTAGTTTTGTAAACTCAAATCTTTAATTCAAATATAATTTTTTTGTAACGCCCCGACCGCAATCTCTCAGTGGGCCTATGTCCAATCTCAGTCCATGTGCCCACCTTCCTTAATGGGCCTCATGTCCTCTCACAAAGCCTGTGAGCCCATCCATATCCGACGGCCGGTTTGCTACGTGCGGGAGGCTTTAAAGACTTTTTACCGTCCCTACAAATCACCACATGATTTTTCCCTGTGATCACCATATGATATTTCTCTGTCTTTTGTCCTCACTCGCACAATTCCGATAGTCACTGCCCGGAAGGTCAGCCATCCTGAGAACACTCCAGCTCAAACACGCTTAACTCTGAAATTCTCTCATGACCATTGACCGAAAAGATAAGTGCACTTTGGTGACATAGGTGGGCAATCAAATAAACAGATCTGAACGATTTTTTTTTTTAGGGTTTTCTTTTTAGAAGATGAACAATCAAAATAGAAAAAGAACACACGAAAATAATAGATCTAAAAGGGATAAACAAAATAAAACAAAACAAACTGAAACAGACACAAACTGAAGCAAACAAAAGGAAATAAACTGAAACAAAAGGGATAGATAAAACCTGATTTGGAGCGTTTAGCTCTGATACCATATGATATAGGAACCCAGATGAAGGAACCCACGTGGATAGATGGAAATAGGCAAATGGTTGATAACACTTTTCTGCCTATTCGATGGATGATAGATGGAATGCAGCGAAGAGATGGTAAATAGACAAATGGTTGAAAACACTGTTCTGTCTATTTGGTAGCAGTGGACGATGAAGAGATAGATGGGTGGATTGAAGGACGCCACACAGATCTGTGAAATGATCTATGATAAGTCAAATCTCAGTCTTCAAAGATTCACACACAAGAAGAAGGAGAAAAGGGTGGTTGCTTCTATCTCAAGAGAAAACCTAAGAAAATTCTCATTTTATTTCATAAAAACTTGAAAGGTTACAATGCTGAGAAGGAACCTTATATAATGATCCAACAGCGGGGGACCTTCTAGGGTCAAAATTTATTACATATAAAAGGACTAAATTTGCAAAAACAAGAAACTCGATTTTAGGACCTAATAAATTAAAGACTCAAAAGACCCAACGGTCGATTCGTGCAAAACAAGAAAAGAACCATTATTTATTATTTGAATTCAAACATTTAACTTGGTAATAACTCTCATGCACGTTCCAGCCCTCTTTGATTGCTTCGGAAATGATGAAAAGAACGGGTTCTTTAATTTCTTGTAGAACTGGCATAAATGATGTTTGTGGAGTCTTCTCTTTGGAATCTTCTAGCTCCATGAGAGTAATCAGACTTGCAATGGACTTGTTGAATTGTTGCCTTAAGGTTCTTGCTCCCAACCTTGTCATAGGTTTGTGTACCATTATTGGCAGAACGGGTTCTTCAGAAACTGGAAGAACGGGTTCTTCAATAAATGGTAGAATGGGTTCTTCGGGAAATGGCAGAACGGGTTCTTCGAAAATTTGACTACTAATGTCCTCATCACTCTAACTTACATATTTTTATTTCTCCAATCTTTGGGTCAAAATATTTAATATGTTGCCACTAACATATCTCATGTACTTAATGTTTCTCACTTTTATAGGATGAAACCCCCGTTGGTTGTTTCTTATAAGTCTTGTATATTTAGAGATATGCACGTGTGAACCAGAGTGGTTGAATACACTTTTGTGTATGCTCAGAGATTCCCCTAAATTAAAACATCTCAAATTAGAACAGGTTGGTGGATCTAAACTTGATTTTAATATATTTGGCTTTGAGCAGTACATGTGTTGGTTGACTTGGTTCTAATCCACTCTGCTATTAATCAAGCAACATTTCCCTCCCCATGAACCACGCCCTTACTGGATAACTGGATTGAGCCGTGTTTAGTTCCAAAATGTTTGTCATCAAGTCTTGAAACCTTAAAATGGTTACAATATGAAGGAAAAGAAGAAGAGAAACAACTGGCAGCATTCATCTTAAGAAACGGAAGCGGTTTAAAAAAGGTATCCATCTCCTCAAAATCGATTGATGACCTCGACAAGAAATTTGAGATGATCAAGGCATTTTTTGTCAAGGCGTTCACCTGCCTGTCATCTTATATTCGACTGACGTTGTGGTCGTCAATTAACATATTGTTGGTTTGTTGGTTGGTGTTCGATCTGAATTTTCTTATGTTTTTGTCTCCTAAATTTAGCTTTGTCAGTTTGCTATGTTCTTTTGCTGTTGCATGAGGCTCCGGTTCTAGAAAGTGTATGTGTTTAAAACTTGGTCAGAAGTTTGGTGCTATAGATATTCGAGTATTTGTTGGACCTGCTGTTAATGGCAGAGTGCGTGAGCTGATAATCGAGATTGATGCTTCGATTACTGAAATCTCAGTCACACTTCCAAGGAGTATGTGTACAGACTGTAGAATTAATGCTTGTGGATTTGGTGCTAAACAATGCTGGGAATCGTGGATTCTCGTAAAGAATAAAGATATAAGCAATCGATTATGATTGTAACAAACCTAGCATCATCACCTTAAGTATAACATCACAATATCAGTCTCACACTCATGCATATCAATCATCAATGGGCTGGAAGTTCGGTTTTTTGGTTTAGTTTGTGGTTTTACAAAAAATGAAACCATAAAAAAAGCATATGTATCACAGTTTCGGGTTTTAACGGTTATTGCATGTTTTTTAATAAACAGATGTATATAAGTTGATACATAAATTAAAAACAAGCTAAACCATAAACATAATTCAAAAAAAATATAATCCAACTTTTAGTTTTGTAAACTCAAATCTTTAATTCAAATATAATTTTTTTGTAACGCCCCGACCGCCATCTCTCAGTGGGGCTATGTCCAATCTCAGTCCATGTGCCCACCTTCCTTAATGGGCCTCATGTCCTCTCACTAGGCCTGTGAGCCCATCCATATCCGACGGCCGGTTTGCTACGTGCGGGAGGCTTTAAAGACTTTTTACCGTCCCTACAAATCACCACATGATTTTTCCCTGTGATCACCATATGATATTTCTCTGTCTTTTGTCCTCACTCGCACAATTCCGATAGTCACTGCCCGGAAGGTCAGCCATCCTGAGAACACTCCAGCTCAAACACGCTTAACTCTGAAATTCTCTCATGACCATTGACCGAAAAGATAAGTGCACTTTGGTGACATAGGTGGGCAATCAAATAAACAGATCTGAACGATTTTTTTTTTAGGGTTTTCTTTTTAGAAGATGAACAATCAAAATAGAAAAAGAACACACGAAAATAATAGATCTAAAAGGGATAAACGAAATAAAACAAAACAAACTGAAACAGACACAAACTGAAGCAAACAAAAGGGATAGATAAAACCTGATTTGGAGCGTTTAGCTCTGATACCAGATGATATAGGAACCCAGATGAGGGAACCCATGTGGATAGATGGAAATAGGCAAATGGTTGATAACACTTTTCTGCCTATTCGATGGATGATAGATGGAATGGAGCGAAGAGATGGTAAATAGACAAATGGTTGAAAACACTGTTCTGTCTATTTGGTAGCAGTGGACGATGAAGAGATAGATGGGTGGATTGAAGGACGCCACACAGATCTGTGAAATGATCTATGATAAGTCAAATCTCAGTCTTCAAAGATTCACACACAAGAAGAAGGAGAAAAGGGTGGTTGCTTCTATCTCAAGAGAAAACCTAAGAAAATTCTCATTTTATTTCATAAAAACTTGAAAGGTTACAATGCTGAGAAGGAACCTTATATAATGATCCAACAGCGGGGGACCTTCTAGGGTCAAAATTTATTACATATAAAAGGACTAAATTTGCAAAAACAAGAAACTCGATTTTAGGACCTAATAAATTAAAGACTCAAAAGACCCAACGGTCGATTCGTGCAAAACAAGAAAAGAACCATTATTTATTATTTGAATTCAAACATTTACCTTGGTAATAACTCTCATGCACGTTCCAGCCCTTCTTTGATTGCTTCGGAAATGATGAAAAGAACGGGTTCTTTAATTTCTTGTAGAACTGGCATAAATGATGTTTGTGGAGTCTTCTCTTTGGAATCTTCTAGCTCCATGAGAGTAATCAGACTTGCAATGGACTTGTTGAATTGTTGCCTTAAGGTTCTTGCTCCCAACCTTGTCATAGGTTTGTGTACCATTATTGGCAGAACGGGTTCTTCAGAAACTGGAAGAACGGGTTCTTCAATAAATGGCAGAACGGGTTCTTCGGGAAATGGCAGAACGGGTTCTTCGAAAATTTGACTACTAATGTCCTCATCACTCTAACTTACATATTTTTATTTCTCCAATCTTTGGGTCAAAATATTTAATATGTTGCCACTAACATATCTCATGTACTTAATGTTTCTCACTTTTATAGGATGAAACCCCCGTTGGTTGTTTCTTATAAGTCTTGTATATTTAGAGATATGCACGTGTGAACCAGAGTGGTTGAATACACTTTTGTGTATGCTCAGAGATTCCCCTAAATTAAAACATCTCAAATTAGAACAGGTTGGTGGATCTAAACTTGATTTTAATATATTTGGCTTTGAGCAGTACATGTGTTGGTTGACTTGGTTCTAATCCACTCTGCTATTAATCAAGCAACATTTCCCTCCCCATGAACCACGCCCTTACTGGATAACTGGATTGAGCCGTGTTTAGTTCCAAAATGTTTGTCATCAAGTCTTGAAACCTTAAAATGGTTACAATATGAAGGAAAAGAAGAAGAGAAACAAGTGGCAGCATTCATCTTAAGAAACGGAAGCGGTTTAAAAAAGGTATCCATCTCCTCAAAATCGATTGATGACCTCGACAAGAAATTTGAGATGATCAAGGCATTTTTTGTCAAGGCGTTCACCTGCCTGTCATCTTATATTCGACTGACGTTGTGGTCGTCAATTAACATATTGTTGGTTTGTTGGTTGGTGTTCGATCTGAATTTTCTTATGTTTTTGTCTCCTAAATTTAGCTTTGTCAGTTTGCTATGTTCTTTTGCTGTTGCATGAGGCTCCGGTTCTAGAAAGTGTATGTGTTTAAAACTTGGTCAGAAGTTTGGTGCTATAGATATTCGAGTATTTGTTGGACCTGCTGTTAATGGCAGAGTGCGTGAGCTGATAATCGAGATTGATGCTTCGATTACTGAAATCTCAGTCACACTTCCAAGGAGTATGTGTACAGACTGTAGAATTAATGCTTGTGGATTTGGTGCTAAACAATGCTGGGAATCGTGGATTCTCGTAAAGAATAAAGATATAAGCAATCGATTATGATTGTAACAAACCTAGCATCATCACCTTAAGTATAACATCACAATATCAGTCTCACGCTCATGCATATCAATCATCAATGGGCTGGAAGTTCGGTTTTTTGGTTTAGTTTTGTGGTTTTACAAAAAATGAAACCATAAAAAAAGCATATGTATCACAGTTTCGGGTTTTAACGGTTATTGCATGTTTTTTAATAAACAGATGTATATAAGTTGATACATAAATTAAAAACAAGCTAAACCATAAACATAATTCAAAAAAAATATAATCCAACTTTTAGTTTTGTAAACTCAAATCTTTAATTCAAATATAATTTTTTTGTAACGCCCCGACCGCCATCTCTCAGTGGGGCTATGTCCAATCTCAGTCCATGTGCCCACCTTCCTTAATGGGCCTCATGTCCTCTCACTAGGCCTGTGAGCCCATCCATATCCGACGGCCGGTTTGCTACGTGCGGGAGGCTTTAAAGACTTTTTACCGTCCCTACAAATCACCACATGATTTTTCCCTGTGATCACCATATGATATTTCTCTGTCTTTTGTCCTCACTCGCACAATTCCGATAGTCACTGCCCGGAAGGTCAGCCATCCTGAGAACACTCCAGCTCAAACACGCTTAACTCTGAAATTCTCTCATGACCATTGACCGAAAAGATAAGTGCACTTTGGTGACATAGGTGGGCAATCAAATAAACAGATCTGAACGATTTTTTTTTTAGGGTTTTCTTTTTAGAAGATGAACAATCAAAATAGAAAAAGAACACACGAAAATAATAGATCTAAAAGGGATAAACGAAATAAAACAAAACAAACTGAAACAGACACAAACTGAAGCAAACAAAAGGGATAGATAAAACCTGATTTGGAGCGTTTAGCTCTGATACCAGATGATATAGGAACCCAGATGAGGGAACCCATGTGGATAGATGGAAATAGGCAAATGGTTGATAACACTTTTCTGCCTATTCGATGGATGATAGATGGAATGGAGCGAAGAGATGGTAAATAGACAAATGGTTGAAAACACTGTTCTGTCTATTTGGTAGCAGTGGACGATGAAGAGATAGATGGGTGGATTGAAGGACGCCACACAGATCTGTGAAATGATCTATGATAAGTCAAATCTCAGTCTTCAAAGATTCACACACAAGAAGAAGGAGAAAAGGGTGGTTGCTTCTATCTCAAGAGAAAACCTAAGAAAATTCTCATTTTATTTCATAAAAACTTGAAAGGTTACAATGCTGAGAAGGAACCTTATATAATGATCCAACAGCGGGGGACCTTCTAGGGTCAAAATTTATTACATATAAAAGGACTAAATTTGCAAAAACAAGAAACTCGATTTTAGGACCTAATAAATTAAAGACTCAAAAGACCCAACGGTCGATTCGTGCAAAACAAGAAAAGAACCATTATTTATTATTTGAATTCAAACATTTACCTTGGTAATAACTCTCATGCACGTTCCAGCCCTTCTTTGATTGCTTCGGAAATGATGAAAAGAACGGGTTCTTTAATTTCTTGTAGAACTGGCATAAATGATGTTTGTGGAGTCTTCTCTTTGGAATCTTCTAGCTCCATGAGAGTAATCAGACTTGCAATGGACTTGTTGAATTGTTGCCTTAAGGTTCTTGCTCCCAACCTTGTCATAGGTTTGTGTACCATTATTGGCAGAACGGGTTCTTCAGAAACTGGAAGAACGGGTTCTTCAATAAATGGCAGAACGGGTTCTTCGGGAAATGGCAGAACGGGTTCTTCGAAAATTTGACTACTAATGTCCTCATCACTCTAACTTACATATTTTTATTTCTCCAATCTTTGGGTCAAAATATTTAATATGTTGCCACTAACATATCTCATGTACTTAATGTTTCTCACTTTTATAGGATGAAACCCCCGTTGGTTGTTTCTTATAAGTCTTGTATATTTAGAGATATGCACGTGTGAACCAGAGTGGTTGAATACACTTTTGTGTATGCTCAGAGATTCCCCTAAATTAAAACATCTCAAATTAGAACAGGTTGGTGGATCTAAACTTGATTTTAATATATTTGGCTTTGAGCAGTACATGTGTTGGTTGACTTGGTTCTAATCCACTCTGCTATTAATCAAGCAACATTTCCCTCCCCATGAACCACGCCCTTACTGGATAACTGGATTGAGCCGTGTTTAGTTCCAAAATGTTTGTCATCAAGTCTTGAAACCTTAAAATGGTTACAATATGAAGGAAAAGAAGAAGAGAAACAAGTGGCAGCATTCATCTTAAGAAACGGAAGCGGTTTAAAAAAGGTATCCATCTCCTCAAAATCGATTGATGACCTCGACAAGAAATTTGAGATGATCAAGGCATTTTTTGTCAAGGCGTTCACCTGCCTGTCATCTTATATTCGACTGACGTTGTGGTCGTCAATTAACATATTGTTGGTTTGTTGGTTGGTGTTCGATCTGAATTTTCTTATGTTTTTGTCTCCTAAATTTAGCTTTGTCAGTTTGCTATGTTCTTTTGCTGTTGCATGAGGCTCCGGTTCTAGAAAGTGTATGTGTTTAAAACTTGGTCAGAAGTTTGGTGCTATAGATATTCGAGTATTTGTTGGACCTGCTGTTAATGGCAGAGTGCGTGAGCTGATAATCGAGATTGATGCTTCGATTACTGAAATCTCAGTCACACTTCCAAGGAGTATGTGTACAGACTGTAGAATTAATGCTTGTGGATTTGGTGCTAAACAATGCTGGGAATCGTGGATTCTCGTAAAGAATAAAGATATAAGCAATCGATTATGATTGTAACAAACCTAGCATCATCACCTTAAGTATAACATCACAATATCAGTCTCACGCTCATGCATATCAATCATCAATGGGCTGGAAGTTCGGTTTTTTGGTTTAGTTTTGTGGTTTTACAAAAAATGAAACCATAAAAAAAGCATATGTATCACAGTTTCGGGTTTTAACGGTTATTGCATGTTTTTTAATAAACAGATGTATATAAGTTGATACATAAATTAAAAACAAGCTAAACCATAAACATAATTCAAAAAAAATATAATCCAACTTTTAGTTTTGTAAACTCAAATCTTTAATTCAAATATAATTTTTTTGTAACGCCCCGACCGCCATCTCTCAGTGGGGCTATGTCCAATCTCAGTCCATGTGCCCACCTTCCTTAATGGGCCTCATGTCCTCTCACTAGGCCTGTGAGCCCATCCATATCCGACGGCCGGTTTGCTACGTGCGGGAGGCTTTAAAGACTTTTTACCGTCCCTACAAATCACCACATGATTTTTCCCTGTGATCACCATATGATATTTCTCTGTCTTTTGTCCTCACTCGCACAATTCCGATAGTCACTGCCCGGAAGGTCAGCCATCCTGAGAACACTCCAGCTCAAACACGCTTAACTCTGAAATTCTCTCATGACCATTGACCGAAAAGATAAGTGCACTTTGGTGACATAGGTGGGCAATCAAATAAACAGATCTGAACGATTTTTTTTTTAGGGTTTTCTTTTTAGAAGATGAACAATCAAAATAGAAAAAGAACACACGAAAATAATAGATCTAAAAGGGATAAACGAAATAAAACAAAACAAACTGAAACAGACACAAACTGAAGCAAACAAAAGGGATAGATAAAACCTGATTTGGAGCGTTTAGCTCTGATACCAGATGATATAGGAACCCAGATGAGGGAACCCATGTGGATAGATGGAAATAGGCAAATGGTTGATAACACTTTTCTGCCTATTCGATGGATGATAGATGGAATGGAGCGAAGAGATGGTAAATAGACAAATGGTTGAAAACACTGTTCTGTCTATTTGGTAGCAGTGGACGATGAAGAGATAGATGGGTGGATTGAAGGACGCCACACAGATCTGTGAAATGATCTATGATAAGTCAAATCTCAGTCTTCAAAGATTCACACACAAGAAGAAGGAGAAAAGGGTGGTTGCTTCTATCTCAAGAGAAAACCTAAGAAAATTCTCATTTTATTTCATAAAAACTTGAAAGGTTACAATGCTGAGAAGGAACCTTATATAATGATCCAACAGCGGGGGACCTTCTAGGGTCAAAATTTATTACATATAAAAGGACTAAATTTGCAAAAACAAGAAACTCGATTTTAGGACCTAATAAATTAAAGACTCAAAAGACCCAACGGTCGATTCGTGCAAAACAAGAAAAGAACCATTATTTATTATTTGAATTCAAACATTTACCTTGGTAATAACTCTCATGCACGTTCCAGCCCTTCTTTGATTGCTTCGGAAATGATGAAAAGAACGGGTTCTTTAATTTCTTGTAGAACTGGCATAAATGATGTTTGTGGAGTCTTCTCTTTGGAATCTTCTAGCTCCATGAGAGTAATCAGACTTGCAATGGACTTGTTGAATTGTTGCCTTAAGGTTCTTGCTCCCAACCTTGTCATAGGTTTGTGTACCATTATTGGCAGAACGGGTTCTTCAGAAACTGGAAGAACGGGTTCTTCAATAAATGGCAGAACGGGTTCTTCGGGAAATGGCAGAACGGGTTCTTCGAAAATTTGACTACTAATGTCCTCATCACTCTAACTTACATATTTTTATTTCTCCAATCTTTGGGTCAAAATATTTAATATGTTGCCACTAACATATCTCATGTACTTAATGTTTCTCACTTTTATAGGATGAAACCCCCGTTGGTTGTTTCTTATAAGTCTTGTATATTTAGAGATATGCACGTGTGAACCAGAGTGGTTGAATACACTTTTGTGTATGCTCAGAGATTCCCCTAAATTAAAACATCTCAAATTAGAACAGGTTGGTGGATCTAAACTTGATTTTAATATATTTGGCTTTGAGCAGTACATGTGTTGGTTGACTTGGTTCTAATCCACTCTGCTATTAATCAAGCAACATTTCCCTCCCCATGAACCACGCCCTTACTGGATAACTGGATTGAGCCGTGTTTAGTTCCAAAATGTTTGTCATCAAGTCTTGAAACCTTAAAATGGTTACAATATGAAGGAAAAGAAGAAGAGAAACAAGTGGCAGCATTCCTCTTAAGAAACGGAAGCGGTTTAAAAAAGGTATCCATCTCCTCAAAATCGATTGATGACCTCGACAAGAAATTTGAGATGATCAAGGCATTCTTGTCACGGCGTTCACCTGCCTGTCATCTTATATTCGACTGACGTTGTGGTCGTCAATTAACATATTGTTGGTTTGTTGGTTGGTGTTTGATCTGAATTTTCTTATGTTTTTGTCTCCTAAATTTAGCTTTGTCAGTTTGCTATGTTCTTTTGCTGTTGCATGAGGCTCTGGTTCTAGAAAGTGTATGTGTTTAAAACTTGGTCAGAAGTTTGGTGCTATAGATATTCGAGTATTTGTTGGACCTGCTGTTAATGGCAGAGTGCGTGAGCTGATAATCGAGATTGATGCTTCGATTAATGAAATCTCAGTCACACTTCCAAGGAGTATGTGTACAGACTGTAGAATTAATGCTTGTGGATTTGGTGCTAAACAATGCTGGGAATCGTGGATTCTCGTAAAGAATAAAGATATAAGCAATCGATTATGATTGTAACAAACCTAGCATCATCACCTTAAGTATAACATCACAATATCAGTCTCACGCTCATGCATATCAATCATCAATGGACTGGAAGTTCGGTTTTTTGGTTTAGTTTTGTGGTTTTACAAAAAATGAAACCATAAAAAAAGCATATGTATCACAGTTTCGGGTTTTAACGGTTATTGCATGTTTTTTAATAAACAGATGTATATAAGTTGATACATAAATTAAAAATAAGCTAAACCATAAACATAATTCAAAAAAAATATAATCCAACTTTTAGTTTTGTAAACTCAAATCTTTAATTCAAATATAATTTTTTTGTAACGCCCCGACCGCCATCTCTCAGTGGGCCTATGTCCAATCTCAGTCCATGTGCCCACCTTCCTTAATGGGCCTCATGTCCTCTCACTAGGCCTGTGAGCCCATCCATATCCGACAGCCGGTTTGCTACGTGCGGGAGGCTTTAAAGACTTTTTACCGTCCCTACAAATCACCACATGATTTTTCCCTGTGATCACCATATGATGTTTCTCTGTCTTTTGTCCTCACTCGCACAAGTCCGATAGTCACTGCCCGGAAGGTCAGCCATCCTGAGAACACTCCAGCTCAAACACGCTTAACTCTGAAATTCTCTCATGACCATTGACCGAAAAGATAAGTGCACTTTGGTGACATAGGTGGGCAATCAAATAAACAGATCTGAACGATTTTTTTTTTAGGGTTTTCTTTTTAGAAGATGAACAATCAAAATAGAAAAAGAACACACGAAAATAATAGATCTAAAAGGGATAAATGAAATAAAACAAAACAAACTGAAACAGACACAAACTGAAGCAAACAAAGGGAAATAAACTGAAACAAAAGGGATAGATAAAACCTGATTTGGAGCATTTAGCTCTGATACCAGATGATATAGGAACCCAGATGAGGGAATCCACGTGGATAGATGGAAATAGGCAAATGGTTGATAACACTTTTCTGCTTATTCGATTAATGATAGATGGAATGCAGCGAAGAGATGGTAAATAGACAAATGGTTGAAAACATTGTTCTGTCTATTTGGTAGCAGTGGACGATGAAGAGATAGATGGGTGGATTGAAGGACGCCACACAGATCTGTGAAATGATCTATGATAAGTCAAATCTCAGTCTTCAAAGATTCACACACAAGAAGAAGGAGAAAAGGGTGGTTGCTTCTATCTCAGGAGAAAACCTAAGAAAATTCTCATTTTATTTCATAAAAACTTGAAAGGTTACAATGCTGAGAAGGAACCTTATATAATGATCCAACAGCGGGGGACCTTCTAGGGTCAAAATTTATTACATATAAAAGGACTAAATTTGCAAAAACAAGAAACTCGATTTTAGGACCTAATAAATTAAAGACTCAAAAGACCCAACGGTCGATTCGTGCAAAACAAGAAAAGAACCATTAGTTATTATTTGAATTCAAACATTTACCTTGGTAATAACTCTCATGCACGTTCCAGCCCTTCTTTGATTGCTTCGGAAATGATGAAAAGAACGGGTTCTTTAATTTCTTGTAGAACTGGCATAAATGATGTTTGTGGAGTCTTCTCTTTGGAATCTTCTAGCTTCATGAGAGTAATCAGACTTGCAATGGACTTGTTGAATTGTTGCCTTAAGGTTCTTGCTCCCAACCTTGTCATAGGTTTGTGTACCATTATTGGCAGAACGGGTTCTTCAGAAACTGGAAGAACGGGTTCTTCAATAAATGGCAGAACGGGTTCTTCGGGAAATGGCAGAACGGGTTCTTCGAAAATTTGACTACTAATGTCCTCATCACTCTAACTTACATATTTTTATTTCTCCAATCTTTGGGTCAAAATATTTAATATGTTGCCACTAACATATCTCATGTACTTAATGTTTCTCACTTTTATAGGATGAAACCCCCGTTGGTTGTTTCTTATAAGTCTTGTATATTTAGAGATATGCACGTGTGAACCAGAGTGGTTGAATACACTTTTGTGTATGCTCAGAGATTCCCCTAAATTAAAACATCTCAAATTAGAACAGGTTGGTGGATCTAAACTTGATTTTAATATATTTGGCTTTGAGCAGTACATGTGTTGGTTGACTTGGTTCTAATCCACTCTGCTATTAATCAAGCAACATTTCCCTCCCCATGAACCACGCCCTTACTGGATAACTGGATTGAGCCGTGTTTAGTTCCAAAATGTTTGTCATCAAGTCTTGAAACCTTAAAATGGTTACAATATGAAGGAAAAGAAGAAGAGAAACAAGTGGCAGCATTCATCTTAAGAAACGGAAGCGGTTTAAAAAAGGTATCCATCTCCTCAAAATCGATTGATGACCTCGACAAGAAATTTGAGATGATCAAGGCATTTTTGTCAAGGCGTTCACCTGCCATTCGACTGACGTTGTGGTCGTCAATTAACATATTGTTGGTTTGTTGGTTGGTGTTCGATCTGAATTTTCTTATGTTTTTGTCTCCTAAATTTAGATTTGTCAGTTTGCTATGTTCTTTTGCTGTTGCATGAGGCTCCGGTTCTAGAAAGTGTATGTGTTTAAAACTTGGTCAGAAGTTTGGTGCTATAGATATTCGAGTATTTGTTGGACCTGCTGTTAATGGCAGAGTGCGTGAGCTGATAATCGAGATTGATGCTTCGATTACTGAAATCTCAGTCACACTTCCAAGGAGTATGTGTACAGACTGTAGAATTAATGCTTGTGGATTTGGTGCTAAACAATGCTGGGAATCGTGGATTCTCGTAAAGAATAAAGATATAAGCAATCGATTATGATTGTAACAAACCTAGCATCATCACCTTAAGTATAACATCACAATATCAGGCTCACGCTCATGCATATCAATCATCAATGGGCTGGAAGTTCGGTTTTTTGGTTTAGTTTTGTGGTTTTACAAAAAATGAAACCATAAAAAAAGCATATGTATCACAGTTTCGGGTTTTAACGGTTATTGCATGTTTTTTAATAAACAGATGTATATAAGTTGATACATAAATTAAAAATAAGCTAAACCATAAACATAATTCAAAAAAAATATAATCCAACTTTTAGTTTTGTAAACTCAAATCTTTAATTCAAATATAATTTTTTTGTAACGCCCCGACCGCCATCTCTCAGTGGGCCTATGTCCAATCTCAGTCCATGTGCCCACCTTCCTTAATGGGCCTCATGTCCTCTCACTAGGCCTGTGAGCCCATCCATATCCGACGGCCGGTTTGCTACGTGCGGGAGGCTTTAAAGACTTTTTACCGTCCCTACAAATCACCACATGATTTTTCCCTGTGATCACCATATGATATTTCTCTGTCTTTTGTCCTCACTCGCACAATTCCGATAGTCACTGCCCGGAAGGTCAGCCATCCTGAGAACACTCCAGCTCAAACACGCTTAACTCTGAAATTCTCTCATGACCATTGACCGAAAAGATAAGTGCACTTTGGTGACATAGGTGGGCAATCAAATAAACAGATCTGAACGATTTTTTTTTTTAGGGTTTTCTTTTTAGAAGATGAACATCAAAATAGAAAAAGAACACACGAAAATAATAGATCTAAAAGGGATAAACGAAATAAAACAAAACAAACTGAAACAGACACAAACTGAAGCAAACAAAGGGAAATAAACTGAAACAAAAGGGATAGATAAAACCTGATTTGGAGCATTTAGCTCTGATACCAGATGATATAGGAACCCAGATGAGGGAACCCACGTGGATAGATGGAAATAGGCAAATGGTTGATAACACTTTTCTGCCTATTCGATGGATGATAGATGGAATGCAGCGAAGAGATGGTAAATAGACAAATAGTTGAAAACACTGTTCTGTCTATTTGGTAGCAGTGGACGATGAAGAGATAGATGGGTGGATTGAAGGACGCCACACAGATCTGTGAAATGATCTATGATAAGTCAAATCTCAGTCTTCAAGGATTCACACACAAGAAGAAGGAGAAAAGGGTGGTTGCTTCTATCTCAGAAGAAAACCTAAGAAAACTCTCATTTTATTTCATAAAAACTTGAAAGATTACAATGCTGAGAAGGGACCTTATATAATGGAAAGGAGATCATTATATAAGGTCCCCTCTTGGAATATTTTTTCAAAGAGGATCTCAAATCAAGATTTAACTAATGGTTACAACCCATATAACGTATAACCTATTAATTAATTAAATAATTAATCTTATAATCAATATTATATAGTCTACACAAAAAGGTTGTGTACTTCCGTTTTATTATATAGGGGATTATCAAATTAAACTAGATTTTCACAACACCAACATGAAAGTTTAAACAAACTACAAATTCACAAGTCACATCCTCACCTTCACGTACGATGTCCAAATTTTGTGTTTCAGCGGTTCGGCTCTCTTTGTTTGCCAACTCACCGAGCGTCGTTCTCTCCTCCTTCTGGATATCCCCCCTTTTTCTCTTATTGTGGTACGCTTTCCCTTTTACGAGTAGCATTTACGTTTTTCGATTCTCAACGAGCCAACGACTTCACAATCAGTGGCAATGGTGGTGGGAATAAGTAGCAAAAGAATTAAGAAATTTTTTTCTTTGGCACGCAAACTAACTATTTTTAGGATTCCTAAACCCGATCTCTTGTGGATTCTCTCTAAAATAAGGGAAGGCCTTACGTAGAACTTACGACTTCTTCCGAAAAAGTGAAAGTACCCCTCAACCCTATTGCATGCGCGTGCCTTTTGTTACAATCGTTTCCTTATTGTTTTCTTTTCTCTACTGTGGGCTAAGAAACAATTAAAAAAACATCTTTTTTAAAGCGAGAAGTGATATTAGATTTAGATCACGTTTAGGGACTAGGGTTTGATAATGATAAATCAATAAAATTCCTATAAAAAATGGAAAACAAAATTGGTTGCATGGAAACATTTTAGAATTGTTTTGGACTGTACGTTGTGGCTGTCTAGTTTTATCTTTAAGTGTTATAAAATCACCTATCGCATACTTCCTCTCTAAGCAATTTGGACTCCAAGGTAGTATTTTTCTCTTATCTCCTTATCATTAACTTCTCTATATATCTCCAAGTAGTATTTTGCTTCAATGTAATAGTAAAAACAACAACAATAATAAGAAGAGGATCATTGTTTAACTTTCTCCCTTCTACTCTCGATCTCTGTCTATTTATTTACTATAGTATGTATATAATATACATACATATATACACATATACATATAATATAATAATATTATATATTTGCGTTATATTTTATAACATTAACATTATTGTCATACGGAATCATTCATATGTTAAACACAGTCAGGGAATCATATCATATCATATCTTTTTGTAAAAACATTGTTTAATAATTCTGAAGTTTTTAATCTTATCAACTAACTAGACTACGTAATATATTATTCATTGGCACGTTCTTGGTATATAAGAGTTGAAAAGTCCACATTATTGGGCTAGCTGTCTCCAGATCAGTATTGTTACTTTGATTCCCTGACAATGTTTAAAATATGATAACTTAAATTAATTAGTTTATTCATCAATAAAACGAGGCCAATATATTTATTAATTAGGCCACTATGCAATATAAGTAGGCACAAAGTTTTCCACTTAACACACCCATCATCACTCACAGCCTTAACACATAAAAAGTAAATCATCACAAGACAAGAGATCAAAGAGAGATCAAAGAGAGATCAAAGAGAGATCAAAGATGTCGACTACATACTCCATGCTCGGCGGTGAAGGTCCCGATAGTTACCGAGAACATTCGAAATACCAGGTTTAGTATTCATATATGATATCGTTTTTATTATTTAGCTTCTACTAAAATCATGTTATAGAAAAAAAAATCTAATAACAAATCATGTCTTATTTATTGCAAAACATTTATTGGTTCATAGGGAGCATTGGTTATAGCTGCAAAGGAGAATATCAATGAAGTAATCTCAACGAAGCTAGACATCGACACTAGTTCAAATCTCATTAACATAGCAGATTTCGGTTGTTCATCTGGACCGAACACATTCAACGCGGTACAAATCATAATTGATGCTGTGGAACTCAAGTACAAGGGTGAAAGTAGTCTCAAGGACAAAGAGTTCCAAGTTTTCTTCAATGATTCTTCCAACAACGATTTCAACACTCTCTTCAAGACACTTCCTCCAGCAAGAAAATATTTCGCAACTGGAGTTCCGGGTTCTTTCTTTGGTCGTGTCCTTCCAAGAGATAGTCTCCATTTGGGGGTTTCTTCTTACTCACTCCATTTCATATCCAAGATTCCCAATGGGATCAAAGACCGTGACTCCCCTGCGTGGAACGAGGAGATACACTGCTCTGGATCTTCAGAAGTGGTTGAAAAATTGTATTTCGAACAATACAAGAACGACGTGGGCGGTTTCCTCAACGCTAGAGCTCAAGAGTTTGTGTCCGGTGGATTGCTATTGCTTCTTGGATCATGTCGTCTAAATGGAATTCAATTCTTTGAATCCGTTGAAGGAATGATGGTTGATTGCATTGGATCTTCTCTTAATGAACTTGCTAAACAGGTAAACTTCGAAACTCATAAAAGATTTATCAACTCTTCTACCTCATAAGATTAGTACTAATCGAATACTAACATATTATATATTTTTTTGTATTTTTCCTTCAATTTAAAAGGGTATAATAGATCAACAAAAGCTTGACGCTTTCAAATTGCCCATCTATGCTACACAAGCGGATGATTTGAAGCAAATCATCGAGGATAACGGGTCTTTCACGATTGAGGCATTCGAGAAGATTACTCATGGGAAGGGAGAGTATCCGTTAGACACCAATTATTTGACGCTTGCGTTTAAGGCCTCACTTGGAGGATCTGTAGCTGCATTATTTGGGCAAGATGCTATGGAGAAAACGTATGAGCTTGTGAGAGAGAAGACACAAGAAATGCTTCCTCAATTAGCCAAAGCCAAACCCGGAATGCAGTTCCTCATTGTGCTTCGAAAAAACTAAATTCGTGATCTATGAAATGAAATAAATCTGAGACTCTAATAATGTGATTACAATGATGTGTGTTGTGTTGTATTTTTATCTTTTAAACAATCCCTTTCTTTTATGAGTATCACATGCTACACATCTTACTTTCAAATATCAGTTACTATTATTTTCCTATAATGTCTTTTGCATTATTGTTATTTATTTATATCTAAAAAGTTGTCAAGGCATGTTCATTATATAACAACTACAAGCAATGGACTACTTTGTCTCTCTTGACTCTTGAGTCTTGACTGATGTCATTTTGGTTTTCCATCTAAAGTAATTAAAGAATTCGAGTAACTAGAGAAGATTACTACTGTAGTCTAGTGAGGTTGTTGGAGTTGTTTAGTGGAAGATTAGTGGAAGTTGTTAAGTAGTTGTTACACACAAATAGTTTAATATACTTTATCTACAAAGAGTTGTGTCATTAAATAGGAAAACATTAACTTTGGGTTATACTCTTGGGAAGCTACAACTAGGAGTAAAGCAAATGGAAAATGCCACTTGCGTCAAATTTAGAAGTAGATTATACGAACTAAACTTAAGTGAGTTTGAAGAAAGAATTTATCAGTTTTCCGATTTGCTTTGTCTCTGTATCTCGTTGTAAACCGAGGTCCAGTCCAACTTTGTGAGTATTTTCAGCAAAAAAAAAAAAAAAATGAGGGTGCAAGGGCCGGTTATTGTAAACTGGTAAAGGCCACTTTAGGTTTACAACTATAATATATAAATCCATAAATAAGTAATTTTCACAAACCCACCAAAAACTTTTTTTTTCATGGTTTAACAAAATCACTTACATTTTTCACATAATAGCCACAATGCAATTTTTAGACAACAATGCTCTCTAACCCAACTATTTTGATTTGATTTTCTCAAATTAAACTAGATATTCACCCGCGGTACACCGCAAGACTATATTTTTTTTAGAAATGCAAAATAAAATTTCTTTATTATATTAACTATATATGTATATAATATATTTTGTATTTTTTAATCTACTATAGTTTTACATCAATACATTATGTAGTATATAATTTTCATTGTCTACATGTAGTGGTTTATTATATACAAGTTAGAATATCTTTATTATTCATTAAATTTAATTTAGTCAACAAATATACTTTTTGTGATTTTTCTTTTTAATTTACAATGTAGAGATAATAGTATTACATAATATACTCTATTTTTATAATTATATGAGTATACTCTAATTTGACTTTGTAATTTTGGTTGTTTTATCTCTATATAATTAACACTGTTGTATTTATAGTTGTGCAAGTCTATTAAAATGGTAGAGTGTTTTTTTTGTAAAGTTTGATTTATATCAATTATTTCTTATTAGTATGGATTGAAAATCTATATATTAATATATTAGCTACTGAAAAACACTTAGGTAAAGAAGTACTTTTTTTTTTTTAACAATTTGTGACAGTTCGGGCCTCAAATTTTTTGAAACAATAAAGTTATTATCAACAGTTTAATCACTTGGCTTCTAAACACATGAAAATAAATTATTATCAACAATTTTTTTAAAGAATGGATTAATTAAATAGAAAATATTTAAAGTTAATGGGTGTTTGTCCGATACTTTTGGAAATTTGAATAGGAGAAAATCTTCTTAAGCTAGATCCCAAATTTGATATTATTTAAAATAAAAAATAATTGTAAAATTAATGTTAATGGCATGATTTTAAATAAGTTTCAACTCTATGATTTATTTGCTAAATGTCTCCAAAAATGTATATATAGATGTAACAGTTTTTTATTTAAGCTAATTAATTTTAATAATATAGAAATAAAAGGAAAATCCCATAAAAAACCACTAAGGTGGCAACGACTTACAATTTAAACCTTCAAACTATTATACTCCCAACTAAAACCACCAAAGTGTCAAATTTGTCAAATCAAACCTTCAATATGGAATTTGGGTTTGTGATTCCACATTTATCACCGGAACAGTTAACTCCATTAACGGAATAGTTCATCCCGTCACCTGAACAATATAATGGTGTAAACCCAAACACATCTAATTTTGTTCTAATTGTAAAATCTAAACTCTAACCACCTCATTTGTAAACCCAAACCGACATATAATATTTTTTTGGTTGTAGAATCTAAACCCTAATTCTCATTTATAAATCTAAACCGATATACATAACTTTGATTAATTGTAAAATCTAAATCAAGCCAATATTTAACTTTCCTTAAATAAAATATACATAATTTATTTCTTTAATTTGTTTTGTTTTTAATTTAATTTTGATTTATTTTTTAAATAAAATATTAGATTGAATGATTGGTTGAGAGAGGTATGAACCTAAGTATTTTTCCAAGATTATTTAATTTGGCATACATAGAAGTTAGGAGATAATGTCGCCATGATTGTTTCGTTGTTGCTAAACCCTAAAATTAATTAATGAAATAATGAAGATAGATCAATATCATTTTTGGATTAAAGAATTGCCAAGATTCCTGCTTACTCTGTATGCGACAACAACAATATCAATTTTAAACAATAGTTATTTCAAACTAAAGAAAAATGAACATACAAGTTGAATTTGTTTACAGAGATGACCTTCTTTGAACTTTTTTAAAGACAAGCGTATGTTTTAAAAAAGAGGATAACAAAGACGGCCTTGCATAATTGTGGCGACACTATGAACTTGGGAAAATCAGAAAGAAGAGAGAAGTGATTAAACTAATATAACAAAGTTACAAAATTTTGAGTATAAATAGATGACCACACCTACGAATTTGAATTATCAAAGTTTACAGCTTCTCCAAAAGAAAAACAAAAAGAACAAGAGTTTTACCGAAGGCAAAGCAAAGAAGAAAAGAAATGGCAAAGAACATCATCAACTCCGTCAGCTTCACTGTTCTCTTGGTTGTTCTCCTAATAGCTTCAAATGGTATATAATATTAGTTTTACAAAGTTGATTGTACTTTGCACTTGCATGTCTCTTAATTATCTTGTGCTGATGAATATGTCAATATCTAGGAATCCTTGCTAGCGAGGCTACATGCCCAGGATGTACTTCACCTGTGTTCCTCGACGAGTGCCCGTCCGCCCACGGAACCAATAATGATGAGTGTTGTAAGTGTTGCGCAGCCAACTACCCTACTGCTTGCGGCGGGGTTATTGAGGGAACTGACAAACACTGCCACTGCAAGAAAAATGCTTGAAATAACCTCAACATATAATTACCAAGTGTGACTTCTATTTCCATATTCGGTGTGAGGACATAACATTTGTGTGTGTTTATGTTCAAGTTTCTTTTGCTTCCAAATAATACATCAAGGGAAAAGCTTATCATTGCTTGCCCCCCCCCCCCCCCCTATGTACGTAATCTCATGTTCTGTACACTTCTTATTTCAGTCATGATATATATATAATATATACTCGTTTTGTATTTGTGTTCGACAATCCATTCCTAGAGAGAGAGAGAGAGAGAGAGAGAGATAATCTGCAACTACCATAGCATCCAACCATTCTTTTGCGTCCTTCTTTGCCTGGCTAATACAAGATCTCCATGTAATATGCTTTTGTTGATAAGATAACATATTTCTATATAGTTTCTAAATCCTCTATAAAATTCAAAATGGCAGTTGTTTGTAGACATCATCTAAACCCTGACCTGAATTCATAGAGAAAATCACTTGTAATTTTTCCTCCACATACGTACAGAACTGTTGGATCGGATCCAAAATCATGTTATGTGGCATACTATATAAAAAAACAGATGAGCTATTGTTTCATCAACGCTGCAACATCGAAGATAGAGAGAGTATTGATTGATGTGTCGTGATCTCAAGCATCAGTTGATACAGCTCCAAATAATAACCTCCAAAGAAAATCTTTAATCATTGGGGCTATGTGTAGCTTTCAAATTGCAGCTTTTAGTAAAACATTACCAGGGGAGGTTATATATTCTGACTTCACCGTGTGTATACCAATTTCTGTGTAATGCCTTCCCAAGAAATTTCCCTCTGCACCACTGCTAATTTTCAGGTTCAAAATTGTATTCAAGTCATCTTCATGGATTATTTCCTTTACCTTGTCATTCCTTCCAACCTGTTCTTTCATCATTAGAGTAGCTTCTATGTTGAGTGCGAGTATATATAAGCATCAAGTAAACAACACAGAGAATTTATGAACGATGTTTGGTTTTTCCTACATCCTCGAGACCTAGTCAAAACAAATCCACTAGAATAAGATTGCAATTACTTCATATGATATAGACCACTACTAAATCTCATTTTTTTTAGATGAATAAACCACCAATAAATCTTAAATCATATCTGGTGGACAACGCCACACACTTTGTGTACATCTCTTTGAAGCGCTCAAATCTTTGTGAAGCGCTTTCTTGGTATTTATAACAATCTTTCAATCTTAAGTTGACAAAATTCCTATTTTTACCCTAATAGGATTTTCCTATTCTAAACCAAAACTAGGAATTGAGAAATTTTATTTTTCTTTATGGATAAAGAATGTTTTCTTTATGTTTCCATCTTGAATCTTCTATTCAAAATGTTTATCTAGCTCAACAGCCGTCTCTTGGCTTGTCCAAGTTGACATCAAACTTATGTACTCCAACTCTTCAAAGTAGTCATACAGCTAGACTTCATATATTACTTACCTCCTATACTACTTTGGAACTTCATATATGTTCTTACAACAAGTGTGTTGAGTAGTGCCTCAACATCTTTGGCAGTTGTGCTCATTATCTTCACGTGAACTGTCACACCATCTATGAGGATTCTATTTCTCAACATTTGTAGCACATCTTCTCTCATTAGCAATCTTATGACATGTTTTGTAGCTTAGAAAACTTGGTCAACACCCCACTTTCAGGATTTACTGCATATCAAGTTACAATGTGGATCTAGATTGCAAACAAAGTACACTTTTCTGTTAAATAAACTAAACTTTGAGATCCGTACATATAATGACATTATCTAAAGAATTATAACCAAGCGATGAAAATTTGATTAACGCAATGTTATAACTAACCTTGCTTCAATAATAGAAGTTGAATATTAAACAGTTTAGACGAACGGTCTGAAGAAGTTACCTCCATAATTCCACTTCAGCAATTTCAGCAACACGATAAAGTGGTGCGTAACACTCCTTCTTGTAGATCATATCATGAATTTAGAATCAATTGCCGTTTCACTAATGTTTTAATATATATATATATATATATATATATATATATATATATATATATATATATTCCTCTATTGCAAAGATTTAATGAAATGCTTATATGTGTGTATTCTTAGAAGATACATATGCATAAGGGTGTGCTTATAAGCTAATCAGTGTAACCAAACACATAACAGATTTTAGCACCTTTTTTTATCCACGATAAATTCAATGTGCGAGAATTATTCCAAGTTTATCTTTGACATGACTTTCGCAACTTCAGGATATAAGAGCTCTTCATCTTCCATTCCATATTCGATAGCAGTTAGGAATTTGACTATAATTAATCCAATAACATCTTCATTTTGTTTGCACCAAAGAGGATCATATTAATTTAAAGTGGAAAGTTATAGAGCTTATGGAATTGAGATAAAGAAAAAAAAATCTAAACCTTTATCAGTGAATCGAATAAAATGATGCAAGAGGTCAAGGGACAGAAATAAAGATTGAATTACAGTTGCACTTGAGTTTTATAATAGAGGAAGCTGTAGCCGTAGAACGATTTTAGAAATGAAGATGTTATTGGAAAAATGTCATTTAAAGCCCAAACTCTGTTTTTGGTGGAAAAAAACACTAATTATTTGTTGACTTCCAAATAAATCGCAAACTTTCGTTGACTTAGTGTTTTGAGGCACAACGTTAAGTGGTCAAACGGAGAAATTAAACGGGGTTAATTATCCGTTAATGAGATTCGTTAATATCAAAACGACGCTGTTTATAACACCCTAAAACTCCCAAATTGAGAAATCGATTCTCAATTTCCCCGATTCACAAACCCTAATCGATCTAACCCTAATCGAACATGATATCTTCGATGACGAGAAGATTCCAGATCTCTTTTTGTTATACACCGGAAGAACGGTCGACGAGGATTCTCTTCAGTTCTCGATGTAAAGATCATTACACCGGCTCCACAAAACACACTTCAATGGCACTCCACGGTCGAATAAAGCTACCACCGATGTCTCTGAGCTAGAACTCATCTTGTCAACTCGAAGAAAAAGAGAGAAATCGAAGAAGAAAAGATAAATTGAGATCGATTAGGGTTTGTGAATTGGGGAAATTGAGAATCGATTTCTTAATTTGGGAGTCTTAGGGTGTTATAATCAGCGTCGTTTTGCTATTAATAGATCTCGTTAACGGATAATTAATCCCGTTTAATTTTTCCGTTTGATCACTTAATGTTGTGCCTCAAAAGGCTAGATCAACGAAAGTTTGCGATTTATGTGGAAGTCAACAAATAATTGGTGTTTTTTCCCTCCAAATGTAGAGTTCAGACTTTAAATCAACAAAATATAGATTTGGGGATTTTAATGACATTTTTCCCATTTTAGAAATCGTGGTAATTTAGTTTTGGATGAGAAAAGTTTAGGATTTTTTGAAGGAGTGATTTGTGCTTTTTATTACTTTTACGTTTAGTTTTTTCAATTTTTTAAAAATGTGTTTTTATTGTGTTATTTTTCATTGCAAGAAAAGTCTAAATGCCAAAATCAAAATCTATGTGCCCATTTGATGATCAACGTTCTTATTTGCAATGTGCCAAAATTTATCCACGTGTTAAACCAATTTGTTCACAGTTTCTCTCGTTACAAAACAAATGGTATCGATAGCCACGGCCCACGGGGATATTGCATACTTACACGCAATCTCTTCTTCTTCATCCTTCTCGCAGATTTCCAAAGCTTCAAATTGATTCATCTAAAAGAGTAATTAAACATCAAAATCTATTATAAATAAAAAAGCAAAATTTAGAAAAATGTCAGTAGTTTTACTCTCTTCAACATCTGCAACGACAATCACCAAATCCCAATCCAAAAAGATTCCCTTTTTATCTCCCACCACCGATTCCGCAAAACTCTCATTCAAGGTCTCGTTTTCTCCATCAAGATCGAAACTTTTCAACAACCCTCTACGCGTGGCGGCGCCTCCGTCAGTACCCACTTCGGATCCGGCGGAGGAGCAGCGGGTCGAAGAAGATTTCGGCAGAGAGAAGGAAGAAGAAGGGTCTGAGTTCAAGTGGAGAGACCACTGGTATCCAGTTTCTTTGGTTGAGGATTTGGATCCTAATGTGCCAACCCGGTTCCAGCTCTTGGGTCGAGACCTTGTCCTCTGGTTTGATCGGAATGATCAGAAATGGGCTGCCTTTGATGACCTCTGCCCTCACCGGCTCGCTCCTCTCTCTGTAATCTCTCTCTCTCTCTCTCTATATCTCTCTCTATCTATCTCTTTGAACAAGTAGTTTAATTAGGTATAGTGATTTGGATTAGAAGAATAAAGTATTGGAGATGAATAAAGTATTCCAATTAGGCCAGCTTTAAAACAAGTTTGTAATAAAATATTAGGATCAGAATCAGAACAGTTATGTGTAGAGACTTTTGCTCTGTTTTGAAGCTGTGGTAAAACAAGTTTTGAGCTTTAATAAGTTTCTGGACCTTTGCATGATATGTTTATATATATGAGGGCAGAGATCATCAAAGGTTTATGTAGTGGATGTGTAATGTGTTGATGCATTGTGGTTTATGTAGGAAGGGAGGTTAGATGAGAATGGACACTTGCAATGTTCATATCATGGATGGTCCTTTAGTGGGTGCGGATCTTGCACTAAGATTCCTCAGGCTGCTACTTCAGGTCCTGAAGCTCGTGCTGTTAAATCTCCGAGAGCTTGCGCTATTAAGTTTCCGGCAATGGTGTCTCAAGGTCTTCTCTTTGTGTGGCCAGATGAAAATGGTTGGGAAAGAGCCAATTCAATTGAACCCCCTAGGTAACGAGCGAGGCTTTCATGAACATAGCTCATAGTATACTCGTTTTGTTTAATGCTTTGGTCTTTAATGTTTTAGGTTGCCAGATGATTTTGATAAACCGGAATTTTCAACGGTGACAATTCAAAGGGATCTTTTCTATGGTTATGATACTCTCATGGAGAACGTATCTGACCCTTCCCACATCGATTTTGCTCATCACAAGGTGTTTTTCCCGCTCAAAGCTCCCAATGTGTTTTAGTTTCGGCTACGGAACTTTATCCTCAGCTGATGATTTTCGTGTTGTAAACAGGTTACAGGAAGAAGAGACAGAGCTAAACCATTGCCGTTCAAAGTGGAGTCAAGTGGGCCTTGGGGTTTCCAAGGTGCAAATGATGACAATCCAAGGATAACTGCAAAATTTGTTGCTCCGTGCTATTCTATGAACAAGTGAGTCTGTAAGTTCCTCATAATACATTATAAATAGCTAGCTTACAGTTTCATACTTAATGTTGTTGTTTACGTTTGTCTATAGGATTGAGATAGATGCGAAGCTACCAATAGCCGGTAATCAAAAATGGGTAATTTGGATTTGCTCATTCAATATACCAATGGCTCCTGGAAAGACCCGTTCCATCGTTTGCAGTGCCCGTAACTTCTTCCAGTTCTCAGTACCAGGACCTGCGTGGTGGCAGGTAAAACAAATTTATATTCCATCTCTTTATTCCGGTTTACATGCATAAGTTTGCTTCTGACACGGTTCCTTGTTAGGTTGTACCGAGATGGTATGAACACTGGACTTCAAACTTAGTCTATGACGGAGACATGATCGTACTTCAAGGACAAGAGAAAGTATTCCTCTCTAAATCAATGGAGTCATCGGACTACGACGTAAACAAAGAGTACACAAATCTCACATTCACTCCAACTCAAGCAGACCGTTTCGTTCTAGCCTTTAGAAACTGGCTCAGACGGCATGGAAAGAGTCAGCCTGAATGGTTCGGCTCCACCACAGCTAACCAACCTCTTCCTTCCACTGTCTTAACCAAGCGTCAGGTGAGCCATGAATCATTGCGTCCTCACATCATTTCATCTCTATCACACTTGTCTGATAATTTCATAATTGAACAAACAGATGCTGGATAGATTTGACCAGCATACACAAGTGTGTTCCTCATGCAAAGGAGCTTACAACGGTTTCCAAACCCTCAAGAAGTTTCTTGTTGGCGCCACGGTTTTCTGGGCAGCCACGGCTGGTGTTCCTTCTGATGTTCAGATTCGGCTGATTCTGGCTGGTTTATCCCTGATTTCAGCTGCTTCTGCGTATGCTTTACATGAACAAGAGAAGAACTTTGTGTTTAGAGATTATGTTCACTCTGAAATTGAATAGATGTGTTGTATATTAGTATATTTGTAAAATCATCATACAAACATTGTAAATCAAATACCTGAGAAAACTTCTAGAAGGTTACATCTACACTTGTATCATACTGTAAACAAGCCTGCATGTATGTATCAATGGAAACTGTTGTAACAAGTTCTTTAGGCAATGTTGGTTACAAAATTTACCCATAAGAAACTTTAAGGAAAGAAACAAAAAAGAAGAATAATTAGGGGGTCAAATTAGAAATATAAGAAAAACATCCGTCACTTCAGTACTTCACCTTGTTACGCCGATAAGAAGATAACACTTCAACGTTCTTATCTCTGCTCGGAACTGAACTCAGCTTTCGCAATGGCTTCTTCGACAGCGTTGTCCCTCTCGTGGAGCTCCTCACCTTGTTGGGGTCACAGCTTCAATGGTGGTGGAAATGAAACCCTAAAAGTACCCGAGCGAAGGTTCAATTTCGAAGTTGTTTCCCAGAAGAAAGCCAAGAAACTTCGAAAGGTATAATAAAGTCATAACCTTTCATGTGTTTCACCCAAGAATTTGATTTGGGTTTCAGGTACTTTTCGACTTGAGCTTGTGGTTTCTGAGAAGTGAGAATTTTGATTGAGATGAAAGCAAAACTTAAAGAAGCTTAATTTATGGGTTTAGTACAAAAACATAGTCTTTGTTCTTGTATCAGTGTAGAAACTGAATCAAAATTTGAAAAGATTGAAAAGTGAGCTCCGTTTCAGCTTCTTATTCGCATTGTTTCTGTTCATTCGATTGTAGTTCATATGAAATCTGAAATAAAATTGGAATGCAGGGAAATGGTGATTTGAATTTCGCAGTAGATAACTTTGTCATACCAGTTTAGCTCCAAGATAATGAATGAAACACAAAATGGTAATCTTGTTTTGTTTCTTTTAGGTAATCTTGAAAGAGGATGTGACAGACTTGGGTAAGCAAGGGCAATTACTAGACGTGAAAGCTGGATTTTTCAGAAACTTTCTCTTGCCCACTGGAAAGGCTCAGCTTATGACTCCACTTCTGCTCAAGTAAAGCTGCTTAAGTCACCCTCAACTAGGGAACTTCCATTCACATAGCAGAAGCTCTTACTTGCTACATTGCTGTGAGATGCATCATTCTCTGATTTTTGTGTTGTTTCTGTTTCCAGGGAATTGAAGATGGAAGATGAACGGATAGAGGCAGAAAAGCAAAGGGTAAATCTGAGATGAATACATTCATTGTTTCATTTTGTTCACTCAAAGTTTGGGTGTTTGAGTGATCACCAAATAACTCTCTTATGTTGAGTTTCACTTGAGAATTTTGTTTGTTGTTGTTCTCTTTGCGTGGAACCTCTTTGCAGGTGAAAGAAGAGGCGCAACAACTGGCCATGATATTCAAAAGCGTTGGGGCTTTCAAGGTTAAACGCAAAGGCGGTAAAGGCAAACTAATATTTGGATCGTAAGTCATGTCCAAGCAAATCCACAGATTTTAATGGTCTTGGGAATCATGTCTACCCTCTACTTAACTTTCAAACTTTTCTGCAGTGTCACAGCACAAGACGTCGTTGACATCATCAAATCGCAGCTTCAAAGGTAACCGAGCGCAGAAAAATTTGAACAGTTTCACATGAAAACTTGCCAAGCTTTTCCTTGCCGTTTCGTTGTATCATTCTTCATATGGTATTCACTGTTCTTCGAAGAAACTAATATGGTTTCATATGCTTCCCTGTGACTGTTTTTTGCAGGGACATAGACAAGCGCCTTGTCTCTCTCCCAGAAATCCGTGAAACCGGAGAATACATTGCTGAACTCAAACTTCACCCAGATGTCACTGCTCAAGTTAAGATCAACGTTTTCGCCAACTAAACCTTCAACAATTCAAGATTCCTCCTACATGCCAAGGTATTTCTTGATTCTCCATGATCATGTGGCTATGTTTTTCACAACTGAAAATAGACGTTCGTTTTGTCTTAATTCGCCTGGAAATAGGTAGTTAAACCCATATCCTGAACCCTCAACATCAGCATTTAAATGTTGGTTGGTAATAATTAGCTGTTGAATGGAGTTTTTTTGTTTAAGGTTTAGCAGCAAAACACCGATGCTGATGGACCATTGCACTGTGTTTGGTGTTTTGATGTTGCAGGAACATAGAGAATGGGAAAAGAGAGTGGCCAGTTTGTGAAGTTTTTTCTTGTAGATCTTTTGCATTTTTGCTATTTTCTAATGTTAATTTTGGATTCTGAATATTAAAAGAAGATAATATTTTCTTCAAGTTATTATTATATTGTATTCATTTGTCTGTTAAAGTTGGTGTTGAGAATGATTAAATTAACACTAACAAAACTGTTAATAAAACTAACACATAACCAGAAACCTGTAAAACTATGTAGCCGTCTCTTGTTCCCACAAGATTGACTATTTTTAGAGAGTTGTTTTTTTAAAATGACAAAACCCAGGTGTTTATTTGTTTCACTGCTTCTCTTTAATTCTGTTATCTAACCTTCTTCTTTAAAACATATATACCTCTTTCATTCGATATTTATAATCATAATCATCTTGTTTCTATCATCATTGTTCTTGTTAACAAGTTTTTGTACAATGGAGTTTGGAGATGATAGGAACCTTTACCTGAGAGATACATGGAGAGATGCAAACATGATCTGCGGTGTCGTGCCCATTAACCCGAGCTCGAACGGGCTGTGGCCTTCCCAGAAGCTACCTGATCCTATCGCCAACATTGAGTTCTGGAATTACATGTTTCCACATGTTGAGATTATTTTCCTCATTGTCACCGTTCTCTGGCAGTTCTTCCATTTCTTCCTCAAACCTCTCGGCATGACTCGTTTCACCTCCCATATGATTGTAAGGACTTGACTCAATTCTTGAATGTTCAAATCTCCCTTCTTAGTTTGCATTGCATATGTTTGATACTTGAATGATTCAAAACTTGACCAAAGTCTATATGCGTGCATGTGTTTTTTTTGCAGACTGGGATTCTCCTAAGCAAGTCATTTCTGAAGGAGAACACACCAGCTAGGAACTTCTTCTCGTCAGAAGACAACAAAGAGACTCTGTTTGGTCTAGTTGGTGCATGTTCCTACATGATGTTTTGGTTCTTGATGGGAGTCAAAATGGACTTGGGTCTGATCCGCAGCACAGGGAGAAAAGCCATAGCGATCGGTCTTTCTTCTGTATTACTCTCGATAATGGTTTGTGCCTTTATCTTCTTCTTCATCCTAAGAGATTTAGGGACGAAAAAAGGAGAACCAATTATGGATCCCTTTGAAATCATCTTGATCTATTTGATCCAATGCCTTTCGTCGTTTCCTGTCATTGGAAACCTTCTTTTCGAGCTTAAGCTCCAGAATTCAGAGCTTGGCCGTCTCGCTATGTCTTCCGCAGTGATCAGTGACTTCAGCACTTCGATTCTCTCCTCGGTTCTAGTCTTTTTAAAGGCACTCAAGGACGAGAGAACTCGTCTTGGATCAGTTTTTATTGGAGATGTTATCGTTGGAAACCGTCCTATGAAGCGTGCAGGCACAGTGATGTTCTTCGTCTTGTTTGTCATATACATTTTCAGGCCATTAATGTTCTTCATCGTCAAGAGAACGCCTTCTGGTCGTCCCGTTAATAAATTCTATATATACGCAATCATCATTCTTGTCTTTGGATCAGCCATTCTTGCTGACTGGTGCCAACAAAATATATTCATAGGACCTTTCATATTAGGTTTAGCTGTTCCCCACGGTCCACCTTTGGGTTCTGCAGTCGTTCAGAAGTTTGAGTCTGTGGTTTTCGGCACATTACTTCCATTCTTTGTAGCTACCTCAGCCGAAGAGCTTGATACTTCCATCTTAAAGTCTTGGATAGATCTCAAGAGTATCTCCATCATCGTGTCTATATCGTTTGTTGTCAAATTTGCTCTCACGACTATCCCTGCCTTTTTATACGGTATGCCAATAAATGACTGTATTGCTTTGTCTCTTATTATGTCATTCAAAGGCATTTTCGAGTTTGGCGGTTACGGTTACGGGTATCAAAGAGGGGTAAGTATCTCTATCTATTGATTAACTTTGAAACTGAGCTTAAGAGTTTTTATCCGACCTGTAACCTTAATTTTCATATTCATTGCAGACTATTCGACCGGTGACCTTTACGGTTTTATCTCTTTACATATTGGTGAACTCTGCAATCATACCTCCGATATTGAGACGCATTTACGATCCTTCGAGGATGTACGCAGGATACGAGAAGCGGAACATGCTTCACATGAAACCAAACTCCGAGCTTAGGATTCTATCGTGTATCTATAGAACAGACGATATACGTCCCATGATTAATCTCCTTGAAGCTACTTGTCCCTCAAGAGAAAACCCTGTAGCTACGTACGTCCTTCACTTGATGGAGCTAGTGGGACAAGCTAGTCCAGTCCTCATCTCTCACCGTTTGCAAACACGTAAAAGCGAGAACACGTCTTACAATTCTGAAAACGTAGTTCTCTCATTCGAACAGTTCCACAAAGATTATTTCGGTTCTGTTTTCGTTAGCACGTACACGGCTTTATCGATACCGAAGATGATGCATGGAGACATTTGTATGCTGGCTCTCAACAACACAACGTCTCTTATCATCCTTCCTTTTCACCAGACTTGGTCCGCTGATGGATCAGCCATTGTTTCAGACAGCAAGATGATACGGAAACTGAACAAGAGTGTCATCGACCTGTCTCCTTGCTCTGTCGGAATCTTTGTTTACCGAAGCAATATTGGCCGAAGAACAATCAAAGAGACAGCTATAAACTTCTCATCTTACCAAGTATGTATGCTCTTCCTTGGAGGTAAAGACGATAGAGAAGCTTTAACACTCGCTAGGAGAATGGCTCGTGACCCACGAATCAACGTCACAGTGGTTTCCCTCGTCTCTTCCGAACAGAATTCCAAACAAATAACCGATTGGGACCGAATGCTCGATTTAGAACTACTCAGAGATGCGAAGAGCAGCGTTGTAGCCGGTGGCCACATTGCCTTCTCCGAGGAAGTAGTGAATGACGCGTCTCAGACATCGGAGTTGTTGAAATCAATTGCAAATGAGTATGAATTGTTCATCGTTGGAAGAGAAAAAGGAAGGAAGAGTGTTTTCACGGAAGGGCTTGAGGAATGGAGTGAGCTCGAGGAGCTTGGCATCATTGGAGATCTCTTGACTTCACAAGATCTTAATTGCCAAGCTTCTGTGTTGGTGATACAGCAGCAACAACAGATGATTTAGGGGTTAATCAGAAGCTGACCAGGTGTTTCTTTGGGGCCAGAAACATATCGATCGATCAGCTGAAAATGGCAACAAGGACTTCATTAGGACTTGTGGAAACTGCAAGACACATATACATAGTTCGTAATTTCCAAATTCCAATTGTCATTACATTCCTCATGTTACTGGACATTTTCTAGAATTAAAGATTTTCTTGAGATCATTACAATGTTTTTGGATGTTGTATATATTTCAATTTTTTATTTATCTGTGAATATTTTGAAAAATTTCTTCCAAGCGTATGATGAGAAAAATGATAATAAATTAATTTTTTTTGGGAATTTAGCCAACTGGCAGAATATGCACTATATGAAAACGGGTATTAATAGCATTTCAGGATATAAGTATTTCAGCTTAATAATGGTTTACGTGTTTATAGTACATTAGTACAGTTGCTTTATGCCTGATTTTTATACCGTTTCTGAAATAATAAATGATAAGATTGGTTCTCCATTTGCTTTGTAACAGCACATATGACATATGCGTAGTAAAACGTCACTGTAAGTTACTCGAGAATGAAACAATTCATTAGGTGCCAAAGTAAAAAAAAAAAAAAGAGATATTTGGCAAAATGATACATTTTTCTAGGCCTGGGCATTCGGTTAACCATTCGGTTTCGGTTCGGTTGTATTCGGTTTCGGTTATTTTGGATATAGTAATATAGTAACCATTTGGATATTTTTGAAATTTCGGTTCGGTTCGGTTCGGTTTCTTTCGGTTCGGTTTCGGTTTGGTTATTTAAATAAATAACCATAACTAACATAAATTATATTAACATTAACCAAATAAACCAAATATAACCAAAACTAACCGAATATAACCAAAATTAACCAAATATACAATAACAAAAATACAAAAAAGGGAAAAATATGGATTCAATTTTACAAAATAGTATTTAACTTTGTAAATTCAAAATAATAACATTTACATATATTGATTATTTAAAATATTTAATTGTTTTAAATCTAGAAATAATTTATATTTTAAGTTTATTTTATAGTTTTGCATAATATTAAGTATATAATATTTGATATCTTCTAGGTTTTCGGATATTTCGGTTAACCATTTAATTGTCGGTTCGGTTCGGTTCGGTTTCGGTTAGTTTGGATATAGATTTTTACTAACCATTCGGGTATTTGAAAAATTTCGGTTCGGTTCGGTTTGGTTTTTTTCGGTTCGGTTTCGGTCGGTTATTTGGTTATCGGTTATTTTGCCCAGCCCTACATTTTTCAAACATAATTTGGAAATACGTACGTTCACTATTTACAATTAGGAAAAAACATATTCACCACTGTTCAGCTATTTCCACATCTATTTTTATCATTAAGGATTCTACTTAATTACATCATATGCCATTGTTTTCTATTTTTTTTTTGATATTTCAAATAATTGTTAATATAATTTTTTTAGAAAACTTTTTAATTACAAAAAACTATGTTTTTTTCTTTACAATTTGGTATGAATTTTAATTAATAATTTTTAAATAAATTATATAAATATTTTGTATCCGTACACATTTATAAGTGTACCGATGTCTACACACCTTATTAAGTGTACATATATAATTTTTACAAAACCATTGGGATACAGACATCTGAAAACTTAAGAATTAAACAAATTACAAATTTTAGATCCGTACACCTAATTAAATGTACATATGTCTGTACACACTATTATGTGTACAGATGAAATTTGTTTAATTCTTAGGGTTTCAAATGTCTGTACATATGTTTGTACTGAAATGTTTTTATACAAATTACATTTGTAAAGTTAATAATGTGTACAGACATTTGTACACATAATAATGTGTATAGACATCTGTACACATACTAAGGTGTACGGATACAAAAGATTTATATAATATATTTAAAAATTATTAAATAAAATTCATATCATATTGTAAAGAAAAAATGTATTTTTTGTATCTAAGAAGTTTTCTAAAAATAGATTATACTAACAGTTATTTGAATAATTATGATTAAAAGAAAAAAAAATTATTTCTTACCCACACACATACCCAGTTTTGTAATTTTCTCACCAAACCTATGCCCCACCATTTCTCCCTATCTCACAAACTCTCTATTACACAACATCCTATTTTTCCAATTTTAAATAGTGAATGTATTAGTTTCTCAATTAAGTTTCCAAAATGTACTAATTTGCTAACAAACCCTTAAAAAAATATGTATATATATTATATACTAAACTTAGTTTTTTGAAAAAAAAATAATTGTTTTTCCCTTTCTCTTCTTTACTCTCTCCCTCTCCCTTTCTGTGAAGCTAGCTACACAAATATAAAACAAACCTATAAAGTTAAAACTAGTTACATTCAAAATAACAAAATCTAAACGTGTAAAGCAAAAAGGTTGCATAGGTTAACCAGGTCAAGATACATGGTAAGAAAAATATTTCGGAAAGAATGAAATGTGTGAACATTGTTCTAATAAATATATTATACAATAACCAGACGAATACTTATTATGTCTGTTGTTGTTGTTGAACTACCAAAACAGAAACCCTAGAGTCAAGATCTCTAGCCGCTAGCAAATCTCCAATGACGCCTAACTCTGGGAGTTCAGTCCACTCTTTGAGTCCATCAAAGTCCGGTTGTGCCATGCCGTGATCTCTCCCAAGAACCATGAGATCATAAGCTTCAGAGAGCAATCGAACAGTGGTGGCCACTTCAGGACCACCGGTCACAATCCTCTCTGTATATGAAATACAATTACTGGCTTCTGTATTTCTAAGATCCTCTAAGACTTCGTGATCAAGAATGTATTCCCAATCAGTCGCCTCCGTTTCTCGGTTTGAGATAACTTGGATCACTGTGACTTTGATTCTAGGATTATGCTTCATCTTCTTCACTAGTGAGAGAGCCTCACGGTCATCTTTGCCTCCAATGAAGAGCACACCAACATTGATGTGGTACCTTTTCGTGCCTCTACACGAGAACTGTCCACGGTCGACGAGTATTCCAATAGAGCAAGGTGCATTTTGGAGTAACGACTTGTTTAGACGTCTTATGGCTTCGTCCTCTGACTCAAACGTCCCATCTATCGCCCATTTCCTCCCCGACGGGATAATAATCATCGATGTGGCATGTTCCAACGCGAGCATGCAGATTTCATCGTGCATCAGGTTCTCGTGTGTGTGGGCAGTGAACATGTTCATGGTCACCGACTCCAACTTGCTAAAGGCAAGGTTTGTGGTATGGATGTAGGAGTTATTCACTAGCCGTTTCGTTTTCTCGTTGTGCGAGATTAAAACCGGGACAATTTTCCCAATAAGCTTCACGAGGTGGAGAACTGTGACCATGATGGTGGAGGGAAATAATTGGAGAAATGAAATGGCTGCAGAGATGTTCTCAGGTTTGTGTACACAAGTCAAAATCCTAAGATCTGAGTTCGGTTTGAGATTTATGATGTTCCTCTTTTGGTAACCAATGTACTTCTTCTTCGGTCGTACAGTCCAGCCAAGGCTGTGGGGATAACCCCGGAGTTTATAAGCGCACAAATGATCAAGAACGTATATGTAGCCTGCGATATATACTGCAAATACAAACCAAATAAATATGTCAAGATCTTGGCGAAATGGATTGTGAATATTGGGTGGGAAAAATTACCGAATCGTCGAGTGTTGATTCATATAGAAAGATTTCAGAGAAACTCTTGGTGCACAAGAGCAGGGAAGCGGCTATGGCCTCCTTGAGTGGTACCTTGCAGTACAAGCAAGGTACCATCCCAGCCGCCATTTTCAAAACACCAGTAAAAGCAATTAAGAAGATGTTGTACATGATGTCATCGTACTCGTAGATGATCTTCATCACGTCGCATCTCATTGTACTGAATGCGATTGAGATTGGTATAAGAACGTTCATTGTAAGAGCCTCATACTTTGCTTCCAAGGCGGATCCTATAGGTGGACCTTCTGGTATGATGATGCCCATAAAGAATGGTCCCAAAAGGTATTTCATATTGAAGAATGAGGAGTAGACGGCGGAAGCAATTACGCTCAAAACCGCAGCATGTACATACACATCTGCCACAGGTTTGCCTTCTGGTGTGCGTTCTACTATCCATTCTACAATCGGCCTAAAAATTAAAAAGACTATAAGAATCAAAACTATCACCCCTATAAGGTCACGGTAGGCTGTCATTGGGGAGATATTCTTGTACGTTCCCCTGAGATAGGCTAGTACGCTGACAAAACACCCGAATATGTCATTAATCAGGGATGCAGACAACACAAGGCGACCGAGTTCGGAGTTTAGGATCTTTAGTTCCGACAGGAAATAGGTGACTGTGGGCAAGAGAATAGAGGATTGGGTTGAGATGATAACAGTGCGTTCGGCAAGGACTTTATTATGCGGTAAGTAGTAAGGGTTTATATTGGCCGTGTAGAGATTCCGCACACACAAGCCACCGAAGAAAGGGACAATGAAGGTCAAGATCCCGACCACGATGGGTAGCCATCCGTTGTGGAATGCCAATCTACGGCTGATTTTGACTGTCATCAAAAACGCAAGCATAATGTTTCCACACACTGAGAGGCCTCTTAACGACGCGTTTCCATCTAGTACAGGATCCCACGATAACTTTCCTGATGATCTTTCCCTAAGATCGAACAATTGAGGCCCTAGAATCAGACCAGCCTGAAGATAATATACATTTATTAAGATGCAAGATTGTCAAAGGTCGCTTAGAACTTTATACGTGCTTGTCAAGTTACATTAATATTTGCGCTTACTTGACCGTCACGGTAACATGTGCGAAGATACTTACCAGCATATAAGAAGGAACCGGGGAAATGCCAATGCATCTAAGAAATATGTGAATCATGATGATGAATATGAAGATGAGTAATATCTGAAGCTCCATGAGAGGCAATGAATATCCGAAGATCACATCTGGCGAGTTTAGGTTTTCCCAAAATCCATATGACGAGATGTTGAACACTACGGGTATGCAACCGTGGAAATAGGTCGTTGTATTCATATATTTGTGTATCAATTCTGAAAAATCTTTAAGAAAAAAAAAACTATAAAGAACGTGTGATTTTTTTGGTTTTCAAAGGAGACGAGTAATCCATTTCTTTTTGTTTTCTTTAGGTCTTTGATAAGTATTCGAGTTGTTTGCAAGAGTTAGTTAGTGGAAAACTGTTTGAATTTTTTTTAAAACATAATACAAGCTGTAAAAGCTACACATATGTTGACAACAAAATCTTCCTGGAACTAATGGAATCTTAAATTTAGAAAAGAAAGTAAAAGTCTATCATTTGTTCGTTGAAAAACGTGAATTTACGAATATGAAGAATTTACGTTTGATACAATACTTTTCTTTTCGAATCCCAAAGCATCACTTGTTAAGGATTGATCATTGTGGTGTTCTTGTTCGTTCGGCCGTCATCTTATACAAGTAACACATGGATATTAGAAAAGTTGATATTGCATGAGTTTTGTAAGGTTAAATATATTATTATTTTGACCTCAACTCATGATTAGTGCATCCTTATTAAACTGTTTATCTATAATATTAAAAAATAGAATAATAATACTTCTTGCAATTGGTTTACTCATTTGCAAATATGTTGTATTTACATTTCTTTTATTCTAGTGGATTTAATCCCTAAACATAATCCAGACAAATGGGAAAAACCGAATAAACAAATTTTGTGATTTTTTATTTCTTTTTTCTAACTTCACTGAATATTTCTATAAATGTATATTATAATCAAACAAATAAATGGTTATTTTTCATAAATCTTCTCTAAACTCCTGTCCTAAGGAAATGGATAGTCTTGCTATCAAAACATGTGGTCACACTTGTTGTTGTTGTTGCTGAACTACTAAAACCGAGACATTAGAGTTGAGATCTCTAGCTGCCAGCAAATCCCCAATGACACCTAACTCAGGAAGTTCGACCCACTCCATTAGTCCTGACAATTCTTTTGATGTCATATCATGATCTCTCCCAACAACCATAAGATCGTACTCTTCAGCCAGCGATCGGACAACGGTGACTACCTCTGCACCACTGGTCACAACCCTTTCTATATAAACAATATCATTGTTTTCTTCTCGAACCTTTACATCCTTTAAACCTTCATTATCGAGAACGTTATCCCAGTTTGGCTCTACTTCATTGTTGAATACGAGTCGGGTCACGGTTACACGGACCCTAAGGTTATGTTTCATCTTTTTTACCAGTGATAGTGCCTCTCGATCGTCTTTGCCTCCAATGAAGACCACACCAACATCAATGTTGTACATTTTTTTGCTTGTTACAATACTTTTTCGTGAGAACTGCCCGCGGTCCACTAGTATGCCTATAGAACAAGGCGCACTGTCTAGCAATTGCTGGTTTAAATTTCTTATGGAATTATCGTCAGACTCAAACATTCCATCGATGGTCCATTTCCTCCCCGACGGTAGGACAATCATCGATGTTTGCTGGTCAAGTGCGAGTGTGCAAATGTCTTCATGCATCAAGTTCTCATGAGAGAAGGCGGTGAACGTTGTCACGGTTACAGACTCTAAGCTTTCTAGCATGAACTTTCTGAAAGCAAGGTTTGCGGTATGGATGTACGAGTTGTTGTTAAGTCGTTTCAACTTCTTGTTGTGTGATACTATGATTGGGTTGATCTGACCAACGAGCTTTACGAGGTGAAGAACTGTGACCGCGATGGGGAAATCTAGGTTTGGGGAGGATAACAATTGGAGCAAGGCAATGATCTCAGAGACGTTTTCTGGTTTGTGCAAACAAGTTAGGATTCGAAGATGTGAGTTTGGTTCTAGATGCAATATGTCCCTTTTCTGGTAATTAACGTACTTCCGTTTCGGATCGTACATGCTCCTTAAGACCAGAGGGACAATCCCAGCATTTAGTAACGAATAAATGATCAAGAAAGCGTATGTGGCCTGCGATATATACTGCAAAAAAAAAAACAAAAAAAAAAACAAAAAAAAAAAAAACCATAAAATATGTTTGGATTTACGTAAAAAATCAATACTAACTATAATAGACACGTTTGCGGGTCAGGAGGTTACCGTGTCATCCAATACAGCTTCGTAGAGAATGAAATCAGTGAAACTTTTGTAGCTTAAGATGAGAGAAACAGCAATAGATTCATTGAGAGGTAGCTTGTAGTACAAGCAAGGAGCAAGACATGCGGCCAGTTTTAGGACAAGTGTTAAAACTGTTAGGAAGACGTTGACGAAGATGTCGTTGAACTCTGTTAAGATCCTTATTCCGTCACATCTCATCGTGCTGACTGTGATTGAGATTGGTAAGAATATGTTCATCGTGAGCTTCTCGTACTTAGCCTCCAAGGCCGATCCTAACGGTGGACCTTCCGGTATGATGAGGCCGATCATTAATGGTCCCAAGATGTATTTCATGTTGAAGAACGCAAAATAAGCAGCAGAAGCAAATGCGGTCAGAATCACGGCATGAACGTATACATTCTTCACAGGCTTGTCTTCTGGTGTGCGGTCAATGACCCATTGCACAATCGGCTTAAAAACAAGAAAGACGATGAGAAGAAAGATGAACACCGCGACACTGTCACGGTAAGCTGTTGCATGTGAAACATGCTTGTAGGTTGCTTGAATAGAGGCGAGGGTCATGGAAAAGATCCCTAAGATGTCATTAATGACAGTGGCGGACAATGCGAGGCGACCAAGCTCGGAGTTGAGGATATTGAGCTCTAGCAAGATAAATGTTGTGGAAGGCAAAAGTATCGCAGATTGGGTTATGACTATTGTAGTGCGTTCACCTAGGGCTTTATCCAGCGGCATGTAGTGAGGGTCAATGCTCTTAGAGAAGACATTTTGGAAACCGAGACCAAACAGAGGAGCAAAGAAGGACACGATCCCGATCACAACAGGTAATTTTCCGCTGTGGAACGCTACTCGCCGGCTGGTTCTAACAGTCATCAAAAACGTAAACATTAGGGTTCCAAACACCGAGATGCATCTTAACATCGCGGTTCCATCCAACGCAGGATCCACGGATAGTTTCCCTGAAGATTTCTCTAGAACATCCAAAAGCTGAGGCCCTAAAATAATTCCAGCCTGCACATAAATTTATATATATGAATTTACTTTTTCAGAAAACTTTCTCAATTGCATGCATTGTTGTCTATGTCCCTGAAACATTGTGTACGTGCATGTCAAGTTAACATATAGAAACGGTGCTTACAATCATATATGAAGCGATCTGGGAAACGCCGATGCATCTAAGGAACATGTGAGACATGACAATGAAGAAGAATATAAGTAGTATTTGCATCTCCAGGAGAGGCAGCGAGTACCCGAAAATTACATCGGGCGATTTTAGGTTCTCCCATAATCCTTGAGAAGAGATGTTGAAGACGGATAGTCGGCAATCGCCACTGTAGATAGTCGTGTCCATCAAAATAGCTAGGCCAAGAAATTAGCCAAACCGTAGGAATTTGTGATAGAAATGTCTTTTTGTGTAATTTTGTTGTTTGAGTATTTGAATTTGGGTTTTCAAAGGATCATGCATTTGTGTAGTTTTAGTTTTTTTTTTTTTTTTTTTTTTTTTTTTTTTTTTTTTTTTTTTTTTTCTGGTCTTTGACAAGTATCTGTAAAAAATCCATCTGGAATTAATGGAACTTCCTATTTAGAAAAAAGGTTGAAACTAACAGTTGTATGATTTTGTTTCATTAAAAAAAACTTGCATCTAGTTAGAACATGGAGAATTTGCTTCGCTAATTAAAAAGTGCAAGCTAAGGTTTGATATAATGTTTTTCTCCTAAATTAGCGTAAAGTGATCTGTTTGGACAACCCAAAGTTAGGAGGTTCTAAATAGCACGGAATTAATTGAATGCCTTTAACAAAAAAAATAGCAACATGGAATCCAAATTTACGAAATATTTTCCAAGTGCTCTAAGTTTATAATGTTTTTATTTTCCTTCCCTGGATAATAGTTTATAAATTTATTTGTTTTTGGTCTAATAATACTTGTAAAAGTAGTGATCATGCTAAAATCTGATGTACACTCATGATAGAACTAGACGACGTACATAAAAAAAAGAGGTGAGGAAAGATTCAACCATATATAATTGATGAGTTGGATAAATGGAGTCATGGAGATGTAGATGGTGGTGAGAAGTTCTCATTTAAATTACTAGATTTAGTATATTCTATATTTGCAGGCTTGCATCGAATATACCAGATGATATATCATATATGAGCCATGTGTACATAGACAAAGATAGTATCATATATATTAGGCTGCAAGAAGAAATGAAGAACGCAGCTGAAAAATGGAAAATTGAAAATGGGAAGACCATGAGATGGAAAAGAAAATAGAAGTTACAGATCGGGTTGATCCAAGATATAAGACTTATGATTTCCTTGATCACTTACATGTATTTAAATTTGGGTCGTTCTTCATAGGCATCCAGAAAGGAGAGGAAAAAGAGGAGAAGAGGAGAACAAAAATACAAGGAGCAACGGCCAAGTCGTTCAAATCTCGTTGAGTCGTGCGGCCGTGCCGACGATAATGAAGGCCAGAGGCGAATTTATAAATAACGTATTAGATCATTTAAAATCATATTTTAACTTGTATAAAAGAAATTTACAATACATACAATAGATAAGTTGTAAACAATAACTTATAATATCATATATGCTATATGCATATTTTCCCTTTAAGTGGATAAGAAAATAGAGTTTACATGACCATGAGAGTTTGCAATTACACAACCTCCAAAACGATTAAGGTGTGGTTCTCCCGCTATCTCCCGCAAACGCTGTGTTTGCGGGTGGTAGCGGTTGCTAGCGATTGATACCAATAACACAAACTGCTTCCAATCGCTTTCAATCGCTCCCAACCGCTTGAAACTACTGAATTCTAAAAGTTGCTTCCCGCAAGTGTTTGCGGTCGTGGCTGGATTTGTTTTTTTTAACTAAAAACAAATCAATGATACTGAAATATTTTTTTATATATCTTCTACCTAATCATTTTATCCATTAAGGATGGGAAAAAATGAAGTACAGATACGATTGAGCAGATTAGAAAATAAACAATTATACAAGAAAATAAGATTCTAATTAACAATAACCCGGAAAACTTGATGTATATTTAGTAGCACATCGCACATAAGTTCAAAAAAATCTAAATAAATATAAGATTTCATCAGAATTTTTTTAAGAATAAGATTATTTATAAAAAATATTATAACAAATCACCAATGACTCTTCTCAACTATCGCTTCAATATGAAATTTATTTGTTTTCTGAATAATTATTTTAGTTTTTTTAATGAATTTTAATTATAAATCAAGTTTAATAAAAATTTCGGTGTTTTAAAACATGTATCTAATTATATTACATTTATTATGTTTTAACCGCTATTGTACCCGCTGGTCAACCAGTCATAAAATTCCCGCAAATGCACCCATTTTAAAACGCTAAACCAGTCATTCAAAATGCTTCATAACGCTTGAAACCGCAACCACCTACTTCCGCAATCTCCCGCAACCGTAGCCGCAAACACTGCGGTTGAACCAGTCAGGCCCTAAATCAAGAATAATATGAGAAGCCCATATTAGTCATTCTCATTTTTAATTTCAAGACTGAAGTTGTATTTGTGAGAATAGTTTTTATTTTAACTAGTACTCAGACCTCCACGATATCGCGGGGGAAGTATTTCAAAAAAATAATTTAATTTTAAATTTTAAATTATATATTATGAAATTATTTGAAAGTAATATAATAGTTTTAAAATACGTGCACGAATAAAACTAAAATTATTTAAAAAGAAAAAAATAAGAAGTAGGTTTAAATACATAAATATTAAATATAAACTATTAGTAAAAACATAACCATTAAAACGAAAACTTATAATAAAAAAAAATATTATGGCAAAGAGACACAAGTTTGCAAAAAAAAATTGTTTAAAATATTATAAACATAAGATATTTTATAAAGAATTATGGTAAAGAGCTACAATCATCATAAAATTATTTATATTTATATTACTAGTAAAAAACTGTTATGACAAAGTGTACAACGGAAAGTTTAAACATTGAACTAATGGTTTTATTGAGTAAATGTACCCATTATTAACCAATGGTTGTAATGAGTAAATGTACTCATAAATAGAATATTTAACTAATAGTTGTAATGAGTAAACACAATTTTCTAATATATAATTATAATTATAAAATATATTTCATATTGAGTGAAAATGTATCAATGAAAATTTAAAATTTAAAATTTAAATACACCACTTTTTCAAATAAAAGAAATTTTAAATATTAAAATAGTTTTTTTCAAAAAATTACTATAAATAGACGCAACTGTAAATTATATATTAAATTGTATTAAATTTCTATATTGCTATAATCATTTTTAAAAATTTTAGTTAGATTATAAAATAACGTTGAATATTAGATATTTTTAAAAAAATATTTAGATTCAACATAAAACAGAAAATTTATTTCAAGAACAATGATTTAATTTGTTAGTCATTGATGAAGATACAAATATATAAACAGTTAAAAAGACATGACTATTTAATTAGACATACCTCTTAAAACAAAAAAACTGTAATAAAAAATAGAAAAATACAAATAAAATATGGTGAAAAGTCACAAACGTATAAATTTATAATAAAAAAACATGGAAATATTTTTTTTACGAAAATATACAACAAAAAATCTTATTCACATTTATTCAAATTATTATTATTATATAGATTATACATTAGTCATCATCATCATCTCTCTCTCGATCCAATTTTTACTAACGTTTCATTTATTCTCCATAGAGATTCCTTTAATTACTCACTAGATTTGGACTCGCACGTACATGCGGGGTTAATTTCAAAAACTAAGTTTATTATCATGTTTATAATATATTACGTATATGTGGAGTTATGGAGATCTTTTAGGAATGTTAACATTCATAGTCCAAACTTATATCAGTTTAGTATTCAATTTATTTTTAATTCACTTTAGATAAAAAAAAATGATCAAATTTGTTATTTGTTATATGTAAAGACAACTATATTAAAAATAGTGAGGAATGGTGGTTTGAATCTAAAAAATTTAATAGTAAAAAATATTTTAAAAATGTAAAAATAGTTCACGTCACGTTCTCTTCCTGTAGAACCTCTTCTCCATCGAATGAGACTTCTTTTTCTTTGCTTCTTTCTTAATCATGATGGTCTTCTCCGTCTTCTTCTTCTCACTGTCGTTGCTAACTTGCTATGCTCTCAATCTGTCTTCCAACATGCATTGTCTTTTTATTGAGATTATTATTCTTTGTGTGAATAGGCCTGTATTAACATCATTAGTATAAACCATGATCAATCCGACAAATCTCGATAGAAATGAAATGAAAAAAGAGAAAGGTTAAGTAGTTATTACCATGGTGCTAAACACAACCTTTTGACTATTTTCCATTTTCTCAGTATCACATGTTCTTATTTCCACATTCTCAGAATTTTGAAAACCTAGAAAATTGACAAAATAAACAGACTTTATCAATCAAACAAAGTAAAAAGACTTATGAATCAAACTATATCTATCAACAAACAGAAAAGAGAAAATAGATAAATATAGTTATATATATGTTTTGTTTCGTTTACATGATGATCATCTGTTTATAAATATGATGTTTTACATTAAAAACAAAAAACTTACTAATTCAATAGACGATATTATTTTCTTGATTTTCCCAGATTTTACAGAAGCTCGTTTACACATATGCCATGTTAACCTTTAGGATGTTTTTCTATATTTATAGGTACTATATGATAAAAAGAATATGCTAGATCCGGTGCAAAATTCCAAGATAATAAAAACGTATATATTTGAATTGCCAAAATCTGAATTTTTAGATTGATTTTGATAAGATTGCGTTGTCAATATTACGATAAATTTTGGAATTATCATTAAATAATATAAGTAATGATAAATTTTGAAGTTACGTGATTAACAATTTCTAAAAAGATATTCAAGATTTTTAGGAAGTTAATGATTTAAATACTTAGAAGTTAGAATCAATCCATTTTTTTGTTATATAAGTAATATTTTGTAGACTGTTTTGATTTAGTGGTTTTGAAGTTGCTTAATTTATGCGATTTGAAATTAAAATTCAAATTGTTTGGTTAATTGTCGAGTAGTTATGGATAGGGATGTTAATATGGGTCAGCAAACCCATTTATATAAATGGGTATGTTAAATTAAAATGAACCCATTTATATCCATTTATAGGAAAAAATTAAATGGGGTTAAATGGGTTTTCCCAATTAATCCCATTAATTATATGGATTTTATTATAATTAAATAGGTACCTATCTAGACCCATTTATGTTGATATTTTTATTAAATAATTATTATATAAAATTATATTTTTCTGTCAAAATTGTAAAATCACATTTTTCCGCCAAAACTGTAAAAATGTGTTTTCTCGCCAAAATTGTAAAATCACATTTTCCTGCCAAAACCGTAAAAAAAAATGTTTTCCCGCCAAAAAAACAAAATTGTCTTTTTTTATCAAAATAATTTTTTTCTCAAAATCTTGTTTTTCCGCCAAAAATGCAAAATTGTCTTTTGTTATGAAAATGTTCTACCGCCAAAATTACACATTATCACTAAAATTATATACTTAAATGGGTTTAATAGGTTAAATAGAGTAATATATGTTTAAATATGTATGGTTAAATGGGTTTCAAATATATATATGAGTTTAAATGGGTTTATATTTAAATAGGATGTGTTTAAATGGAATGAGTTTAAATGGAGTGGGTTTACCCATTTTAACATCCCTAGTTATGGACAAGTCCAAATATTTAGGGTCCCACATTTGATTCTGATTTCTTTATTGGACTAATTGATTATTTTTTCTTTAACGGAATAAAGGGATGGTCAATCGGCAGTTAATGTACACGTGCTTTATTCTTTAACACGGTATAGCTGTTTGGTTCCGCGTTTAATACCTTTCATTTGATACAGTTAATCATAATTCGAATACACATACACCAGGTCGTACCCGGGATCCGCACGTTTTTAATCCTAAATTTACCCTTTTATTGTTCTCCAGAATTTTTTAATAAAAAGGGCATTATATGGAATTTCGTTTTTCAAACTTTTTTTTTATTTTGAAGTGTACTCCCCAATTAATAATTAATAGTATAGATTCCACTAGTTTCGTTTCTATTTTTAGATATTCTCTAACCCTTAACCAATCGCTACATACATTCGTTCTTGTTTCTCGATTTTTTTCTTTTGTGATTTTTTGTATAATGGATACAGGTTTGAACTCTTCTTCTTACTTGAAGGCACAGGCTCGATGTCCTATTCAAAGATCCTTTCTCCGCAAGGACACGTCGAAAGAAATGTAAGTGTTGTTAAAAATTAGGGTTTCAATCTTTTGGGCTTTGTTCTATTCTTCGGGATTTAGGGTTTTGATCTTGCGTTGCTTTAATAACATCGATTTCTCTAAACATTAATGTCTTCGTTCCAATTAATTTCATGTTTTGATGATGAATTGTACTGATCGATTTTTTTTTTATGTGTTTTCTCACCAGCTTGACAGATTTATACCAAATAGATCAGCCATGGATTTGGACTTTGAATAGACGAAACGGGAACGATCATGCAACAAAGGTAAGTTCACCATCAAGAGAAGCATATGAGAAACATTTGGCTGAGACGATGAATCTCAATCGCACTCGGATTATTGCTTTTAGGAACAAACCTTAAGCTCTAGTGGGAACTCTTAACAGCCATCACTCTGTTTCTTTACCAACAGCCTTGGATGTACCTGACTTGGCGGATGACTTTTACCTCAACTTACTTGACTGGGGCAGTGATAATGTTTTAGCCATAGCATTGCATCATACTACTGAGCTTGTGATAGTTGATGAAGATAAGGGACCTGTCACAAGTATCAACTGGGCACAAGATGGTCGTTATCTTGCAGTTGGGCGTAACAGCTCTGAAGTCCAGATTTGGGTTGTGCATTTGTGCTGATAGTCGTAGAGTGAGAACGTTGGAGTGTGGTCACGACTCACGAGTCTAGAGTAGGATCATTGGCATGGAACGATCATATCTTGACAACGAGAGGAATGGATGGGAAGATCATCAACAATGATGTACGGGTTAGTTCACACGTTGTGAAAGCTTACAAGGGTCACACTTTAGAAGTTTGTGGGTTGAAGTGGCCAGGATCTGGACAGCATTTAGCAAGTGGTGGCAACGACAATGTGGTTAATATATGGGACCGTTCTAGCTCTCTATGGCTGCACAGGCTTGTAGAGCACACATCTGCAGTTAAAGCTCTTGCTTGGTGCCCTTTCCAAACGAATTTGCCTGCAACTGGTGGCGGTGAGAGATGGGAGAATAAAGTTCTGGAATACTAGGACAGGAGCTTGCTTGAACACGGTAGAAACTGGCTCTCAAGTTTGTTTTTTGATATGAAGCAACAAGGAAAGATAGTTGCTTAGCTCACATGGGTTTACTCAGAACCAGCTTACACTTTGGAAGTACCCATCTATGGTGAAAATGGCTGAGCTCAATGGTCACACATCACATGTTCTATATAGGGCCCAGAGTCCAAATGGTTATACTGTAGCTTCTGCAGCAGCAGACGAGAGACTGATGTTTTGGAATGTAATTGGAGTACCAGAGGATGCCAAAAAAAGCAGTACATGCTGAGCCATTTACTCATGTGAACCATATTCACTGAAGTTGTTGTGAAGTCGTTGTCTATTTGTATCTTGCTACACAAGAGAAATGTTTATGCCATTGTATCATGTTAAGTAGTTGTTTCTACCTGAAACGCTTGTATATATCTCATTATATGGAAAGATTTTGATTTTGCATTGACAGATGATGATATGTGCAGGAGTGTGCATACAGTTTCATATTCTTCTTTTGAAATGATGAGAAAGAACCTTGCATTTTGACAAGTGATTCCTAGAGAAGTGTTAAAGCCCTTTGAGTGGAGACCAAATGGTGGGAAATCCCAGTATGTAGCCTGTTAGTGTGTATTATTGACCTTCTGATACTGTCTACTTTCTAGAATAGCTAGTTTCATAGATAACTAAGTTTGATTCTACTGTGACATTTGTTCCATGAAACAGGGGAAGAATATGCATATGGGCTGCTTCCTATCCAGGTAATATGGCATTGGTTAGATCCGGTGGTTCCGCTTTGAGGGGAAGTCTATCTAGAGGATCTAGAACTCGCTGGATTTTGGTTGACTTTCTTCAGGGTCATAATGATGAGAAAATTAGTTCTCTCTCATGGAGACCCTGTGGAAGATATTTTTTAAAAAGTTTTCTGCTACAACTGTTTCGCTTTACTTCATTTTGGTGTTGTTAGTTAACTGCACATGTTTTCAAGATCATTTCAATTACCATAGTAGTTTATCAAACTGAATCTCATGTAGGCATTTGTTGGGAAAGTATTTGGATTTTCATGGATCTTTTATAAACTTTGCATCACATGAGTCCCTAACTTTGTCCATCCTGTATTTCCTTGACCTATTTTCACATATTTAGCATCAGCCTCATATGACAGCTCATCTTTCACCATATGGGATGTTTCTCAAGGGAATAGAATACCAAGTTAGAACACATTCTTAGTGCAAAATAGTATGCAAATATGTGAACATTTATCCTTCTTGGGATGTATCAGTAAATCAAGTCCAAATAGTTGAGGACAGAACTTTTTTTTATTTTTTTATATTTTACATTCTGTTTCTTGAGTTGAGATATGAGAAACTGCATCTTGCGTAAGTGGATTCAGTTCCTTGTTTCTGAAAGTGATCTCTATACATCTTCCAGTGATCTCTAACATTAAATGTATTATTTATAAACAAAAATAAACCATACATATACACCTACTTATATGCGTATTATTTTCCTTTTAGTAAGTCGTTAATGTTATTAAAAGAATAAATAAGCATAATCATGACTTTGTAGGGCTTCAAAAGAAAAGAAAAACAAGATTTTCTCGTACAATCGAAAATTTTCTTGTCTGAAAAAAAGAAATAAAGTAATTTAGTAGTCTTGAAATAATTTGTAAGCAACACCAAGCTATTTGGCCTTTTGCTTTAAGGAAAAGACCAATTAATAGAGAGTATACAATCTATATAATATAACCACTCTTAACTTTTCCCTTAAGTATAATAAATCATAACCATTAGTACATGAAAATATATTATTTAATTACATACATAAGAGTATGTTATCGAGTTTTTTTTAAGTATATGATACCACAATCATAGCACAAGTGAATTGACCGTCACAATGAATTGACCGTCACAATACTTATGATGGTACGCATGTAAATTTCTTTGAGCACTGTCGTTCCTCTTCAATTCGTTACAACATATATGTATAACTATTTTTCTATATGTTAAAGCATTTTTGGATCTAACTATCTATCTATATAATGAAAACAAAAGTGATAAGAGTAAGTACTTGAATAAATTTTTGTCTCTACTGATTGGTTAAAAAAAATTAATTTATTAAGTTTCTGCTTCACTACTAGATTTTAACTCACAGTACACCACGTGTATATAATTTTTATTATAATTTATATTTTATATTATATTTGTATGTTAAATATTGGATGTTTTGCAAATAGAAGAATAACTAAATTTTTTGGAAGTTTGTGCGGCTAAATGTTTATATTAATTTTTTATCCCGTAATATACTTCATGACCATTTGTTTGTTATATTTAGTTTTTTTTTTAGTATTTGAGGTTTTATTTTTATTTTTTAATTATTATAACAAAAAATAAGGATCTAAATATATAATGAGTCATTTATACGCTATGATTAATTCACATTTTTCCTAATGATTTAATTATTTTACATAATTTTAGTTAAATCAACATAATTTTATATGTCAAATATTCTAATATTACTAGTGTTAACAAATATTAAAATGATGATTTAACCTGTGTTAGTATAAATTTAATGATATTTTATTAATTCCAACATGTATTCTCTATAACACATCTACTATATAACCATATTATATAGTATTTTAAACTTTTAAAAATTTTACGTATTAGTAATATTTTAAAATTTTATTAAGTTTTTGTATATATATTAATTATAATATTTAAATAAATGTGAATCGAAATTCTTCTTACGTTAAGAATCAAAGCTCATTGGAAAACAAAATGGGAATCAAATTGTTGTTTTCTTTAGTTGCAAAGAATTCAGAGATAAAATATCTTCAAAACACAATAGAAAGTATGGTTAAATATATCATAGTTTCTGGTTCTATATTTAATTTGCTGTATTTCTTTTTAGTTGAAAATGGAATGTAAAATATTTAGGAAACAAAATCTGAAATAATGGTATTTTTGAAAAAAAATTAGGGATTAACTTTGTAAATAAGTACAAATAAAACGGTAAAACCCAAAATGTACATTGAAAAAATGTATACATAGATTTGTTGTTCCATTTCTGGCCAAATTCGACAGGTTTATTTACTAATTAAACATCAAAAATTCTATTAAAAAACAACACACCATTCATTGTTACAAAAACAAAACTATTATGTGTCTAATTTAACTTCTGGAAAATTTGTTTCTAACGAACGAACCAACTCAAAACATTTTACAATTATATCCAAATTTCGATAATCGATTTCTATTTTGTATTCAAACACTAGGTTTTCACCCTACCGCGGGACTAAATTATAAATTAATGTATTTTTATAATATTTTTAATTTATTTAGTTTTTAAATTTCCAATTAATTAAATTTTATTTAATTAATTTATAAATTTGTTTAGAATGTTTTTCTTCTTCTTACGTTTTATACAGTTTATACCTAATTACATTAAATTTGTTATTAGATAAAATATAAAATTTTAAAACATTTAGTTTTGTTTTCTATAATTAAACAGAGGTATATACATATATAGTATGTTAGTGTATATTTTTATGTGTATACAATTTTTTTTTTTGGAATATTAAGAATGTGTTGTAGTATGTCAGTATGTGTAATATTTTGTAGTTCCTATACTAAATAATTTATAAGTTAATTTTCCAAACTATGACTACAAATCTATAGTATATAAAATAAACTAATAGTTTTAGTGTTGGTTCTATAGTCTAAATCCGTCATGCTAGGCGGATCACGCAACATGTTCAAAGATTTTTAATCTGTAAAAACTCATGATACGAAACCCGTAAAAGTAAAATATAATATGTGATGCTAAAAGTCACTTTTTATCAAATCACTTTTTCAAAATTTTAAAGAATAATACCTCTTCACTCACCTTCTTATAAAATAAGGAAATAAAATTTATATACATTTATAATTATGTTTGTTAACTTTTAAAACAATTAGTTTCTATAAAAAAAAATATAAATAGAATTAATTTATTTATTAAATTAATTATTTAATTTCAACGATATGTTTGTAAATAAGTGTCAACTTAAAGATTTATTTTATAAATATTTCATAAAATGTATATATAGATGGTTAAATGGTTTTATATATCATAACTCATAAGTCTCATAAATAAATAAAAATTAGGAGAGGCCCATGCGATTAATATTTTAGCAAATACGACAGAAGATCCGGTTTTAGATCTTCAGGACCCACCCGGACTCCAACCAAAAAACATCAAATCCTTTCTGGTTGTTGGCTTACCCTTCGACTTTTCGGTTCCCACTTCTCACCCATCTTCATTGAAAAAAATAATACTATTTAACATGGCACTAAAATACCTTAAATTAAACCTTTTTGTGTTATGAATATACTTTTTCCAAATCAATTAAACACCCACAAAACATAGACCTCTTTTTAAGTCTTTGATTTAAACTTTAAACATACATCACATTGGTTCATTAAAACACAATCACATTTCCATTAGATCTTTAGTATTCTACACCAAGGGAAATGAACATAGATGATAACAAATGGAAAAACAAAACATCCCAATACATTCATGGAGCCAAAACATGGATGTGAAATTGGGTTTAGGAAACAAAACAAAAAAATCAATAAGCAAAACCAAAGAAATGCAAATAGCAAAACTCTCACACTTGGTAAAAAAAACTCATGTTTAAGTTTTGAGTTGTTAAACCAGGGGGAGTTTCATTCCCATCACTCTCTAAATCTAAACCCTAAATGGATCAGATTCACTCTCCACAAATTCAAAATCAAGCTCTATCTACAACAAATTGACTAAAAAAGATCACTCTCACTAGAAACCGTAAGTGAGACTAATACTGATCTGTATATTGTATATTAGAAGACTATATATATATTAGTACTTTGTTGAGTAAGGAGAAAAAGATCAGTAGCAAGCTCGGCCCGGCGTAATGTCTGAGTTAATGGAGAAGAACTTTCTGATACTTAGTTTCTGAGCAAGTTTCATCTGAGATTGAGGAGAATGCCCTTTTCTTGTTGGAGTTGCCACAACCACTGTTCTGAAACTGCGGTGGTGGGACGGTGACTGGAGGGATCTCAGAGGTCTCAAGTGGAGGAGGCGGGTGGCGCCATTGAGGCAGAGGACCAGCTAAGAGAAGTGTCTGAAGCAACGGACCTGCCTTGATAACAGCTTGTAAGAGTTTCCCCTTTTCAGGAAGTGGCTTTTCAGGCAACAATGTAGCCATCATCTCATCTCCTGACACTTCAATCTGTTGGTTCATCATCACCGGATCGATCACTGATGGTGACATGATGCTTTCTTCGGTGTCAGAAGACGAAAAGCTCTTGTTAGAGTTAAGCTGAGGCTGCGGCTGAACTTGCTCGTCTTCAATAATGCTTGAAGCTCCAGATAAAGGAGGAGTGATGTGTTCCTGTTTCTTCTGATTCTGCTGCTGTTTCTGTTGAAGTAAGAGATTGTTGATGAGGAGGTGATGACATTTCTCAAGAGCTTCGTCTCTTTCTTTGAGGGTTTTGGTTAAAACATCTTCAAGTTGGATCAGTTGTTCATCTCTCTTCCTTAGTTCCTCTTGAGCCACCAGCTTCGTTTGTTCTAGCTCCAGTGTCGTGTACACAAGAGTCTGTCTTAACTCTTCCGTTGTCTAAACAATTCAACAGCAAAAAAAAACACAAACAATGAACAGAGATACAGAGAAACCCCTAATTTGAGCATTTGTTTACAGATATCATATCAAAATTAGGGATTTTAGCAACAAATGACGAGCGCAGACACACAAAATTTCCAAAAAATCTTGTCTTTTTTACATCTAATTTACATACAGAACATGCAGATTCATATCTAAACTAGGGTTTTGTTTCCCAAAAGTCTTGTCTTTTCAGACTAATTTACATACAAAAATGCGAAATTTAAGCTTAAATACTGAAATTAAGAACACCCATTACGCAGAATCAAGCTAAGAAACTGGTGAATGTATCAAAGTCTCGAGCAAGTGTAATTCGAAACCCATTAAAGCATTATAGTCAAACCCAGTTACAAAGTATGAAACTTGACTAAAAAACTCAGGAATTGAGTCAAAGTTTAGGGTTTTGATTACACAAAACAAAGAAGAAGATCACAAGAAAAGTTATGATTTTTGGACACACATTATGCGTAGATCTAAGCAGAACAGTAAACACAATGGAAGAAACCATCACTACTGTTTCTAAAAGAAAAAACAAAACAGAGGAAACAGAGTAAAAAAAAAAAAAGTCTTTACCTTTCCCTGAGAGAAGTAAGCCCAGCTAAGAAGAGCATTGCTTTGGTCCATGTTCCAAGCTAAACTAAGAGATGGTTAGATTATGTTAACAAGTATGAGGAGAGAAGAACAGAGAATGGGTTTAGTGAAGAGTTTTACTTCTATGGAAGGAGTAAGTGAGAGGAAGAGAGAGTTATTATAAAGTAGTGAAGAAACTTCATAAACTGTTTAAAGGAAGCAGATGCCTGTGTGTGCCTGTCATATAGAGAGAGCTTTCAACATCTTTTTCACCTTCAGTATCCAATATATTTTCTACAAAGTTGAAAACCCCACCCAACAATTTTCTATTAATATTATATTCTTTTTTTACCAGTATTACTATTATATTCATTAGGTTTATTAATATACAGAAAAAGTTGTACTATAATATAACCTGATATCACTTATTACAAAGTATGGTTTACTAATATATTTTTCATTTAAATAAATGATCTCAGATTAAAGATTATAGATTTATATCAATTTTATTAAAAAAAATTTAAATAACAATAAATAACAAACAACATAACTCTATATATAAATCGCAGACATTACAAACGGAACATGTAATTTAATAGTTTGTTCAGTGTCGTCGTGATTATGTCATTAATCGAGTTTCAAATTCATATAACTGATAATGTAAATAAAAAAAATTATTGGGTTTATTACAGTACTATTTTAAAGTTGCGCTACATAGTTAGTCTAATAAAATTGAATTTAAAATAAATTGTAGTTTTCATGACCAAAAAATTGTAGTACTTTCCATATTTACTATTCAAATCCTCAGAATAATTTTATTTTGAAAAAAAAATGCTGAAACTAAAAGCAAAACATATACGGTAAGAAAATTAATGTCCCTTCAAATAAAATATTTAATAATAATTGGTGATTCATATTTTGATTTAGTCGGCTTATATTTTGGACGGAATATACGGCATAAATTGTAGAATTTAAATATATCAGGAGGTGTTATTGGAGATGTTATTTGTAATTCCATATAGAATTGTAAATAATGGAAATCAAAACATATGGAATTCGAAATAACATGTTTTATCCTTGGATTTGAATCTTTCTATTTTACACTTTCAAATTCATGTAAATCCATTTAAAATATAATGTGGATTTTGAAATCCAAAAACAAATCATTAAATGAATAACATGAGATTTTTAAAAGTATTTGTAAATCATATAACCAATAACACAGAATTTTGATAAGTATTTTAAAATCAATGATTGAATAACACATGATTTTTATTTGGATTTCCAAATCCATTAAAATCATAGAACCAATAACCCCACCTAAAATTTTGAAATGAAATAGTATAATTTTTGATAACCAAATTACCAACAAAGAAAACAAAAAACAGACGTCTTTTTTCCTTTTTCCAAATAGTTACAGTGATCGAACTATTTATTTACTGTGGCTACTATAAGTACTAGTAAGCAATAGCATCTCAAGGGTTTGGTGCAATGACCAATGCCGTAGTTTACGTACTTGCTGGGTCTCACTTTCTTCTAGTATTTTTGTTTTCTTCTTTCGTGTTGTCAATGGATACAACAGCATTTCTTGTCTTTTTACCCAAAGACGAAACAAGTTTTACGAGAGTCATGTCTTTGACATTTACACCCATTTCACACTACACAAGTCTATACCGAGAAGAACGGGAGCCGAATGCTATATTCAACATTTGCTTGTCTTGGCATGTTTTTGTACGTACAAAATATATGCATTTCATTATGTGTTTGTAGAAAGTTTTTGGACCTTGATCATGCACTTTTTTTTTTCATGCACTTTCTTTACTTGAATCCGAATTGTGATACGGCGACGATACTTGCATGTATAAACTATTCGACTACGTAGTAAACGTACGAGCTTTGTTATAATTTTCTAACTTAATTTTAAAAGGAACAATTGTTTGGTATTCTTGGGCAAAACAAAGTGAGCATTCGATCGAAAAGAGTACTAAATACATTTCTTGGGATATATTACATATATTTGTACATGATTCTTGATTTCTATATATTTAAATCGAGGTCACAAAAGATCTAGGCAGAGTCATCTTTTATAATCTAAGTGGACTTACACTGTTTCACATTGCTTTAGTTTTACTTTTCTCCTCTTAAGATATTATTATAATATAAGAAATATTTGTTTACTGCATAAGTCAGCTACACCGTCTCAAGTTCGTTGATCATGATCATTCAAACGTGATTCGTGAACTATGTCTTCTTAGATTTTTGCACTTATATCACAAGTTTGTAGGATATATTTGTTTTTTGTTTTCCACAACTTATGTATGATGTTATGAAATGAGTTTTATATGATAGGAAGATCTCAAAAAGATTGGAAGATCTCATTTGATTATTTTGCAAATTCATAGTAGTCATACGGTGATACTAAATAAATATTTTTGTAAAGAAAATATTATTATAATTCACATATACATATCTAGCTTTACAAAGAAAGTGTTCAACGTAGACATTTCTGGTAAACTTTGGACCATATATTCATGGTTTTTTTTTTTTGCCTTCAAAAGTCATGTGCATGCAGCCCCAACACAGAGAAAGTCACTGGCTTTGTCTAAATGAAGGAAACATGTATTATCGTAGGTATACATTTTGAAATTTAAGAAAAATATGACTAAATCATATGAAACTGTAATTTGATCATATTTCAAGGATTTATGCATTGTCTTTGTATCCAGCTTATATGTGTATGGATGTTAATTTATAAACGCACAGAATCAAATATGACGTGGATTCCATTGTTAGCAAAAGAAGCTGGTAAGTAAACATTTTCCACCAATATCTATAAAAGGTTTATGGAATCACTTTTCAATTATGAATCTCCACACCAGTCACGTCTTGGCTCCCAAATTTCACTTTGGTACTTAGTATATCTAAACAAAAGTTTGAAAATAGAAATTTACTAAATAAAATTTCTAAAAAGGTATTCAGTAATATTTTCTCTTTTTGGAATCATTTTGACGGTAGTTAGTCGAAAATCCTCGAAGCCAAATCTTATATAAAGCAAATAACCATAGAACTCTAATAATGTAATAGCCTTTAAAGTTTACATTTTTCAATATAAAATTCTGGCTAGAAATGATTTTACCGTGGTCAACCAACTTTCTAACTATTTTTATCCAAATTTAGGTTATAAAATGTTGAGAGATGGACGCGATGGATCAAGCCAGATTAAGATCGACTATACATTTCATTAGCTTTTTTTTTACTAGTAATTAGAATATAGGAACAAATAAACAATTAATCTTTTTTTATATATTTTGTTGAACATTTTTACATTTAATTGTTATTGTGTTATACGTATCTAAAATATAACTTGAGGGATTTTCAAAATACCCCTTGAATAAAATCACTAAATTCTAAACCCTAACCTTTCAAAACTATATCTTAAATGCAAAATGAGAACCATAATCTAAAAAAAAAAATCTAAAAATCAATTTAACATATTGAAATTATGTAAAAGAGGGTAAAAATAAAAATGTTCAAAAAAAAGGTATTTTGAAAAGGGTATCCCAAAAAGAGTATTTTTAACAAATTCTTTTATAACTTTCAGCAATATATTATTTGTGAATGATATAATTACTTAGAAATATTTCACATACAAAAATAAATTATAAAAAGGATATTAACGTTCTTCAAGTGTCTGAGACCTCCCATCTTTTAATGTTTTTTGGAGGTCATTTTGGGTCGATAAAAGGGTTAATTAATGCCCACTTTTCCTGGAAATGAAAGGTAAGAAGAAGAAACATAAACTTTCACTGGAAGTGGAAGTAAGTAAGGAAAATAATATCTCTATTTTTGGTTTTTGGGGCAAGTGTTAACATCATAATAATTACAATCATGATGGTCATATTAATGGGTATCACATGATAATTGTTTTATTAGTTATGATGATTACATTGAAATATAGGCTTTAACAGTAAATAATCATTTATAAAAAATAGAAGAATATTTTCATTGAAAGTAATTATTTTAAGCTATTTCACACTTATAAATAACTACATAATTTTTTTCTTCTAATTTATGTTAAAACATAATTATATAAAAAAGTAATTATTTTAAGTCTTTGCACACATTTTAAAAAACTTCATAAAGTATATATATTTTTGTCTAATCTATATTAAAACATAATTTTCATAAAGCCCCCTGTATAATACAAATATTTACCTTGGATTGCCTAATATAAAAATAAGTTTTTGGGAAATTAGGGTCCAAATATAAAAGTCAAATTTTGCTGCGAATAGCTACAACCTCTAGTAAAACAATTTTTATGTGATAATTGACTGTGGTTCGGATTGGCTAATACTTAGCAACATAACTATAAATACGTAACAGTATATAAAGAGTAACACCAGCTTCTCGTGAAAGTAGTCGAGCGACCAGTACATTAGTCGTCTTATTTCCTGGCGACACCAACTACACAAATAACATCTATAAAAAGAGATGCTACGACACCTTTCTTAATTTTTTACCGCATTTTTATCACATTTACTTCTTTATTTTTGATCGTCGAAAGTAGTCGCAGAGACCTTATACCAATCATTGTCATAGCAGTTTGCCTAGGTCTAATTTGTTTTGGACTAGCATTAGCAAACGATGAATGAAGAATGTTCCTAAGTTTGTTTTCTCGGTGCGTGCTCTCCTGTCATTACTTATTAGTCTGTAACTTCTTACTGTAGTCAGTAGTCACGTACGTCCGCGGCAATACAAATCATTTTCTCATGTATACAATACTTTCTCCTTAAAAAATACACATTCATCACTTTTAACAAATTATGCCTCTAGACAAATCAAATAAGAGTGAGAAGAGTAACAATAATTCTATTTTTTTTAAAACATTTGATAGACAAATCATTTTAGTTCCACTTTTATATACACATGAAAATGTCTATAAATACACGAAGGCCCACATTATCCAATCCTCAGTAACGCGCAATGAATATGATCGTGTTGCCAATTTGACAAACATTAGATTATTCACACTTATTGGGTTAAGGTTTGTGTTCGAAGCCACATAAATGGGAACTTGTTGTATGAATGCGTAACGAGACATGCTTTGCGTCCATTTTATTCAATATAATGAATCATTAAACAACTTTTTTCTATTCGCGCATTTTTCTTTCTAATTAAATCCCTTAATCACGATAACAAGGCAAACCAATTGCATATTTTGTCGGCCAATAATTTCCCATGATGTTCTTTCTTAAAGTAAAAATTCCTGATAAGTAGTGAAACATAGTTTGTAGGAATCTTAACTATAAATATCAAACGAAATAAAACCAACCGTTTTAGCAGTTAAAGAGGTATCGATTCTGTAGAAATGCCTTTAAGAGAATCATATTGTACCTCTATAGAATATATGTGTATAATGTTTTATACCTTTGACACTTTGACTGACACTTTGAGTAAAGCGGTTACTGTTTATATAATGGAATAATTCACTCCTATGTTATTATCTAATTGGATGTGATGGTACGTAAAAAATATATAGTTTTGATATATACTTTCAGTGTGAAAAGGATGGGTTTGCATTATTTACCTTTTAAGGAATGTAAGTGTATTTGTCTGGCAATTTGGGAGTGCAAAACTGCTCGGGTTGGATTTTTGTATTTCTTGCGTAATCAAAGATTTTGGACATTCAGTTCATAGTCTCTTTAGGTTCAAAACCAGAGTAGCTAAATTATTTTTCTGTGTTGTAAATAGGATTGGAAACTAAGATTATCACTCTCCCACCATCCTCCCAAAACACTCCGCAAAGTTTTGATTTTTTTTTACCTTTTAGCTTCCATAATGAAGTAAGAAATAATTTAAGAAAGAAATCTGCAACACAATTCCACCTAAAATATTTCTTAATTTAATTTTTATTCAATCACCGGAACAAAATACCCAATACTCAAGTTTTACTGAAATCAGAAAAGAGGATATCTGGTTTAAAAAGAAACAAAAAACACATTGTAAAAAAAAAATAGTATACTTAGATACAATAATAAATATAACGGTAGAAACTAGACATCGATGAATAATTAATTATTTATTTTTTCTTTTTTTTGTTCTTGAGAAATTTTTGTTGTTAATAGTATGTAATATGTAAATTTGAATTTTTGATGGTAAAACATAAATATTATTAGTACAAATCACTTTAATTAGTACAAATCACTTTAGTAATTGTACTAACAATGAGTGGGTTGTCTACTGTCAGGTGTTACAACGATTTCCTTTGAGAATTGTGATAAACCTTCAGCAATATCAAAACTGTTAGAGAGTTGGCTTTTATGGGTATTCTACATTTTGTAATATAATATTTCGCACATATTTTGCTAGAAACCGTGTGGGTCCATTTAGTTTAAATATTTTCAAATGAAAATTTCTATCGACAATTGGTCCATTAGCCACCATATATGAACCTTTTGGTGGGTCATCAATATCAAACACAACCGTATCCATTTTTAGAGGATCTTTCATATTCTCAACTGTCTTTGTGTGCAAATATATTTATCGTATTTTGTTTTCAATAACAAAAGTAATGCTATGATGCTATGAGTAAAGTAAGTTAGCTATATCTCCTAATGTTTTGTCGCTAGAAAGGTGGAAGACAATTTGTCCACAAAAAAGAATAATAACCGTAGTAGATAAGAGCTTTTCTAACAGAGGTTTATAGCTAAGGTTTTTACTCTTTCTTTTTTGATTAAAATTAAATCAAAAATGATGAAAATAATAAGAGTTTTCTTTTGTTTAAGATGTTTAAGAATCTCTAAGAGGCAGTATCGTGTTGAGTAGTGGTTGGTGAACTCATTAAAAAAAATATATATATATCGTTGCATTTCTTTATCTTCCTTCTCTCGATAAGGGAGAAACAGTCAAAACATGTTTCGGAAACAGAAATTTTGAAGAATAAGAATATGGATTTGATGAACCCCAATAATATTCAAATGACGAAGCCCAACAAACCTGCTACAGAGCAATGGTTGGATAAGAAGAAAGAAGCAACGAAAGAAGCAACCTGCAATCAAGTTGTTGCTAAAGCAAAAACAATGAGCTGTCACAAAGGACTGCATATAGAGACGAAAAATACATTTGATGCCCCCAATCTCCTTTGTGATGATTACAAGTGTTCAAATGATTAGGGTTACATTGTCTTAGTCCTATGTATAAATAGAGTCCTATCATCTTTGTATAAACTTAAGAGAGTATCCAATAAGAAACTAAAAGAAATTTCTTCACATTATCTTAGTTCTCCATATGGTATCATAGTCATGGCGTTGTCCACTGAGCTCTATTCACAACCAGTGTTAAACATCGCAAATTGTGTCACGGTTAAGCTTACAGAGAGAAATTATTTGCTCTGGAAGTCTCAATTCGAGTTGTTTCTAAGTGGTCAAGGGCTCCTAGGGTTCATCAGTGGCTCCACTCTGCATCCCGCTTCTGCTACCAACGCCGAAAACACTCCCAATCAACCCTACCATGCCTAGATCCGGTTAGACCAAGTTGTCAGAGCTTGGCTTTGTGGTTCGCTGACAGAAGATAGCCTCACCGATCAACACAACAACATCTTAAGAGGTATGAAATTTCCTGGATGGTCACTTTAATAAGGTCTCGTCTGCTAGGTTGTTTGGTCTACAACGGAAGTTGCAAAATACTGAAAAGAAAGAGCAACCTATGCTAGATTACTTGAAAGATCTTAAGAGTGTTTGTGAGCAACTTGCCTCTGTAGGAAGTCCTGTTAGTGAGACAATAAAAATACTTGCTGCTCTAAATGGTCTAAGTCGTGAGTAGGAACCGATTAAAACTTTGATTGAGGGTACCTTGGATGCTACTCTGTCGCCTACTCTTGATGATGTGATTCCTCGTCTAACTGCATATCACGACCGCCTCATGTCTTAGAAGGAAAAAACAAATGTTACACCTCACTTGGCGTTTAATACTCATCGATTCGATGGTTCTTCCTACAACAATAGAGGCGGATACTCCACCAGAGGTAGATGATTTCATCAACAAATTTCTTCCTCCTCGGGTTCCTCAGAGTACTCTGCTGATAACAGATCTGTATGTTAGATTTGTGGAAAAGAAGGACATGCAGCGTTTAAATGTTGACATCACTTTGACAACACCTATCAGTCACCACTACTCCCTGCAGCTTTAGCTGTCCTGCGTATCACTGATGTCATAGATCAAGGAGGTCACGAGTGGGTTACAGACAGTGGTGCTACCGCGAATGTCACTAGTTCTCCGGGTCAGTTGCAGCAATCACTTCAATACGCTGGTAGTAGTTCCTTGTATCATGTTTGGAGATGGAAACTTCTTGCCTATCACACACACTGATTCTGTTATTCTACCAACGACATCAGGTATCTACCATTTAAAGATATTATAGTAGTTCCTAGTATTGCAAAATCCTTGTTGTCTGTTTCTAAGCTTTCAAGAGATCATTGAGTTTGATGCTGTTGAGGTTCTTATTAAGGATAAGGCAACAAAGAAGCTTCTCAATCTGGGTCCACATCATAATGGATTGTATACGCGCAAGGATTCACCGTTTCAAACATTCTACTCATCAAGACAACATGCAACGTCTGATGAGGTGTGGTATATACGTCTTGGACATCCTAACAACAAGATCCTAGAGCAGTTAGTGAAGAATAAAGCCATTGTTATCAATAAAAGTACCAAGCAGATATGTGAGGGATGTCATTTTGGGAAAAGTAGTCATCTTCCTTTTTCAGATTCTCAGTTTGTTGCAACTAGGCTGTTAGAAAGGATTCATTGTGATCTTTGGGGTCCTCCTCATGTTACATATGGTCAAGGCTTCAGATATTATGTAATCCTGATTGACAATTGGTCTAGATTTTTATCCATTGAAAAATAAATCAGATTTTTATTCTATATTCTGCAACTTTTAGAAGCTTGTTGAAAATCAGTTTAGCTGCAAAATTAAAATGTTTTATTGTGATGGTGGTGGTGAGTTCACAAACAAATCGTTTCTCAATCATCTGAGTCAATGTGGAATACATCAACTCATTTCTTGCCCTACACTCCTCAGCAGAATGGTCTTGCAGAGAGGAAACAAAGACATATTACTGAACTGGATCTTTCCATGATTTTTAACATCAAAGTTCCTCAGAAATTTTGAGTTGAAGCTTTCTTTACAGAAAATTTCCTGAGTAATATTCTTCCTACTACAGCTCTAGCTGAAAATCAAAATTCCAATGAGAAGCTCCATCAAGCCCCTCCAAATTACACAACTTTGAGGACATTTGGCTGCACTTGCTATCCAACTCTCAAGGACTATGATGTAAACAAATTTTATCCAAGGTCCCTCCGATGTGTTTTCTTGGGATACAACATCAAATACAAAGGCTATAGGTCTTTATATCAACCTACAGGAAGTATCTATATCAGTCGACATGTTCTATTCAATGAAACTGAGTTTCCATTCTCTGATGTATATCAACATTTTCATAACGAAGGAGGATCAAAGCTTCTGCAAGCATGGCAACAAAGCTTCCAGTTTCATGAAACACCGTCTGCTCAGAGTCAAGCTCCTTCACCCCCTGGACGAAGTCAAAATCTGTTTTCTGATGATGATTTTCCTCCTTTGAGTCGCAGAACGTCTATATCAGCTCCCATAACATTAGCTCCTTCATGACAATCACCTGTTTCTACACTTTCCAATGAAAATCCTGCAGTGGTTCAAGACTGCATTGAGTGTATGACAAGCAATGAGTCTGTCCCTATTGGCGATGATGCTCTTGTTCCACCAACCAGATCAAAGTCCCATGAAAATACAGACACAATATCAACAAAAAACTGCAATGATTCTTACTGATCAAAGGGAGAACCAAAGCTCTCAGTCAACACATCCAATGAAGACAAGATCACAATTAGGAGTGCAAAAGCCTTATCGCCGTTACGCCTTACTTACTGATAACATGATTTTCACCCAGGGTATCAACTTCCTATGCAATTGCAGTACAAAGGGTTATCAATCCAAATGATTGTTATGCTAGCAGATAAGATATGATTAGAAGCAAGCAAGTCAAGCCAAGCAATAATTGGGGTTTTATCTAACAATCCTAAAACAAGTAAAAGAAAATAAATAAACAAGAACCACACGACCTAAGCATTCGATGCAAGCATTCGAGTACATGATCGGGTGGAGAGATCGGGTCAGGAAGAAAAGTATGAACAGCTCGAAGGTATACACGAAGTTGATGATCGAGTACCAGTTCGGGTAAGGGGTCGAGTTATGAATAAAAACGTAAACAATCAAGATGCGAAAGCTCCTAAGGATGGGGTAATCGACTCCTAAGCGTTCCTGACCAATATGTGATGTCCTACATGCCTCAAACAAATATTTCCTAGACAATGAATCTCTTAAATCTTGCTAAAACACTCTCGTGATAGAAGCAATCAACCTTGGTCACTCCCCTACCCAACTCTCGTTGGAGAAACATGACCAAGCATGCATTACAAACCGATTCATTATTGTCAATAAACTCCTTACACATCTAATCTCTTCGGCTAAGTGAGTAAATCTCTAGCATTGATTGATTCAAGCATTTCAACAACATATGTCGATGGCAAAACACCCTAGATCTAGTCTCAACCTCTCGGTCTGAAAATAGCATTAAGAACATCAATCTAGAAGGAAATTTATATAAAATAAACATTCAAGCTAAGACATCCTAACTGATCAAGAACATTTATTTGTCTATCCCATCCCTAGAAACTTTATTTCACTACTCAGATCTCATGGAAGAAAGCATAAAAACACAAATAAGCGAGCATTGTATTGAAATATAATAAAAGTAAAAGAGTACAAAATTGAAAACTAGAAAGAATAGCAAAAGAAATGAAAACTGAATCCTAACAAAGTGGAAAAAGAGTTTTAGTCGCTCAGTTTCTCTTCCAGAAGCTCTCGCTCTCTGTTCTGAGGGTCTGCGGCGTGCTAGGGCGAAAGGAAGAAGAGGGAGATTTATATATGGAAACCCTTTTAACCTAGCTGCTCAGTCCTGCCCGAGGGTCTGCTCGACGGGGTGCATGAGGATAAGGTCGGGTTGTTCTTCGGGTAGGTCCTCGGGTAGGTCTTCGGGTTGTTCTTCCTGATCTTAGATCCTCCTTGATCGGGTTGAGGTTTGGACTGTTCTTCCTGCTCAATAGCTCCTTCGGGTACATGCTCGGATTTGTCCTTGTTTCTCCCCATTTTAGGCTCTAAAGCACCTGTTTTCATCCAAAATGCACAAATGCAAGAATGCAACACCCTAAATGGCATAAATGCAAATTCCTACAGTTAATGACCTAAAAATGCTAAGGTTAGGATATATATATATATAATGCAAAATATGGACAAAAAATGATGCCTAAAACATGTAGAGAGTTATCACACCCCCAAAATTAAATCTTGCTAGTCCTCTAGCAAGGAAGTAGGAGGATGAGGTTTAAAAATGGGGACTCATAACCTTTTTGTGCTAAACAAAGGATTCAAGCTATAGTCCTTAAAGATAGTTTAACGGTGCTAAGATCAATCAACATACTTACAAATATTTTTCTATGCTTACTACCATGCGTCGATCTAGTTCATCCTCCAACTAACAGTAAAGACTTGCAATTCCAAAGAACATCTCTTTCACATTCATTAAAGTGTTTGGCGAATTCTTGCAAATGGGAAGTGAATCAAGCTCAATCGGTTTCAAGGGTAAGGCTTTTTGGTAGGTGGGTTTCGAACAATATTTTTGGGTGGCTTACTCTCAAAAGAAGGAATGCTAGACAGTTATAAAAACTATCTAAGATTGAGAACAATTGAGGCATACAAAGCTTAACTCTTGATGATGTACCCTTTTTCTCATTTACTTTCTTTTTATCCAACACCCTAGAATAAAACTACCCACAACCTTGGTCTTAACTCCTTTTTTTTTTACAATCCCTAAGGTTTAAACTTTAAACATCTAGCTCTTTTTTTTTCTTTTTTTCTTTCTTTCCTAAACTCCTAATAATATACCCATACTATTATTTTTTTTTTCTTTTTCTAGGAGACTATAACAAGATCTTTCTCTTTTTTTTTTTTTTTTTTTACTTAGAGACTTAGACCCAATTAAACCGAATCTTAGGGACTTTCTCTTCTTTAATTTCTCTTTTATTCCTTAGCCCAACCCCAAATAATCATGCTAACCACCTATCTTTCAAAACTGATTCTATTAGCTAGTCCAAATGATTCTAACTTAGCTAAATCAAGAGCCAGTTCTTTGTCGTTCTCAATACTCTCAAGGTTTCACAACCTATAGCACAATGAAAAGGCCTCACTCAACAATTCACAACAAGGCTTGAAAGAAAGGTTTGGGTTCAAGGGTAGGGAAAAAGAAATCGGGTTAAACGAAAAGATTGGCAACAATGGAGTGTTAACCCGAGTTTAGAGTTACCATGAGCAAGCATTCAAATTCCATAAGCAAGATAATTTAAGTTCAGGTGAAGTCCAATAATATAGAGATGATGTAATGTTAGAGCAAGTTTCACACAAGTAGAGGAAGCTTTCAAAAGACACAAGGTTTTAAACAAGGATTTTTCATTTTTTTCCAAAGAATGATCTAGCAACAATGAACTGTGATTATGGGCTATAGCTTCAATCCTAAGGTGTGATTTTAAACAAGGTGGTTTTAATCATTGTCCCCTAAAATGCATATGCAACTACATGAACACTTTTTTTTTTTTTTAATTTTTCAAATTTGTTGGGTTTTTTATGCAAATAGATGCAGACTCAAATGAATAAAACTAGTATGCAAAAATTTAAAATAAGAGAATAAGAAAATAAAACACAATGTTGTATACATTCTCAGACCCTCCCCCAAACTTAAATTACACATTCCCTTGTGTAAATAAAAGTCTGAAAAAGAAATATGAGAATACACAAAGAAAATGAAAGAAAATGCAATGGTATAAACAATGGTTTGGATGAAAGTGGTACCTCATGGGTTGGTGAAGAAAGAGGTTGTGGCAGCCTCTATGATCGCCAACGTGTACCCAGAATCGTCACCGGCTTCAGCAGGCGCCGGGATTCGCTCATCAGAGAGCTCGATTATGTGCACAGACGACTTTCTCGGACCAGCATCCAAGGGGTTGATCGGGTAAAGCATCGCGTAGCTCATCGGGTAGGGCATCAAATATGGCATATGGTAGGTCAGAGGGAAAGGACCTGAATATTCACATAGATGTGTGCTTGATGGTGGCATCGGGTATGACATCGTGTACCCTGTCGGGTGAGGTGTCGGATAGGCATCTGAGTGGCTTCTTTGGGACCTATCGGGTCTGGTAACAGCCTCCTCTGCTTGGGGCTCGTAGGATGACGCCCTATAAGGCTCTGGAGGTGCCAATCCTCGGATTCCTCCTAGTGGTCCACTCCTCCCCGTCCATGTGGGTGCAGATGCTGAAGTGGGAGCTGAGGCACAACTTGCCTTGTCTTGCAACTCCTTGATCTGTCCTCCCATCACCTTTAGTGTGCCAGTGAGGTCTTTTACCTTCTTTGTTAAGAACTTGTTCATCCTCTTCAACCACCGGATTCTTTTGTGAGCTTCTCTTACTCCAACCGGTTGCTTTTGAGAGCAAACATACTCCTCAAAATCATAATCCTCTGAATCACCTCCTTGGCTCTGTCCAGCTGGCTCTCTCTCTTCAGCCTCTGATTCCCCCTCAGGGTTGTACAACTCCTCCAATGACGGCATGAAGTCTATGTTCTCCCCTAGCTGGATTTTTGTGCACACGATATTGGGCAGAATCATTTGAGTAGCTCCGACTGCTGGATGAACGAACTTGAAGAGTGACATGTCATTTGGCTTCTCATAAGCCAAAAATCTCGCCAATGTGAGGTAGTCGATGTCTAGCCATCTCGACTCATGTACCACTCCCTTCAGGGGCACATCACAAGCTACCAAAATTGGTGTGAACAAACCTCCTATGGAGATCTCTCCAGCTCCCTCTCGCCTCTCGGTTTTCATTGCCCAAGATTTCAGATATAGGAACTGATCAAGCAAGACAAAGACCAAACTTGTATCCGCAACATCCCCTACTAGCGGTCTACCATCCCTAGCATTATCCAAGATTCCACACAAGGCTATGTCTAGCAGTTGGAGCTCATGATCATTCACATTCCCAATTTCCTTCCTAGCAAATAGAGTGCAGGCTAGGGACTTATGAAAATACCTCAAAGCAGGGCTCCTTATTTGAGCAGATTTGGAGCTTGCGGACTTGTAGGGAAGCTTATCACCTATTGTCAGCCACAGGGATTTCATCTCCTCTTTGCTCACTTCCATGTTTTCTCCACTACCAGCCTTGAAACCATACAACTCCTCCATCTCCTTGAAGGTGAATCGGTACTCCTTGTTGCGCACGGAGAAGGTGATGAACCCGATCCCCCCATCCGGTAGCAGGGTCGGGTGGTCTTTTAAGTAGTGTAACCGCAACGTGGAAAGGAAGTGAAACGTCTCCTCCTCATAAGCTTCGAGGTTGGTTCGTATTATCTGGCCCAGGTGGCACTTGTCGAAGAGAAACTTGACATCTCTTGCGATTTCCAACTGTTTCATCGTTTCGCGGTGGGGGTAGCGGGTACCAACGAAGCTCATCTTGCGGAGGACCTTGACAAACTTGGCCGGAGTCTCCACCTCTCTTTGCTTCAGCCGCCTCGATGCCAATCGTGTGCGTTCTCTCTGCACCTCTTCGCGGTCGTGACTCTCACCCTCTGTGTCTCGATCTTCTTCTTCTGCTGCTCTCTCAGCTACTTCTTCAGTTTTTTCAGACGCAGGTCTCTTCCCTCATGCAACCGTGGCTCTGCTCCTCAACGGTGAGGTTTGGTTCTCCTCCGGTTCTCCTCCTTCGGCATCAGAATCGACCTCCATTGGGTCAGAGATGGTTCTCTCAGACGTAGACAGGTCCCTACGTGGAGGAGATCGGCGGATTGCAACCAATACTGAGCTAGGAGAGCGAACTCGGGTGTCTACACGATCGGCTGCTCGAGTACCTGCTCAGATGACGGATCGGGTTGAGCATCGGGTTGGGGATTGGAAGCATCCACTCGGCGGTTGGGAACGTGAACCGTCTCCTTCTCCCTAGGAATCGCGAGCATCCACGCTGTCACCTCCGGTTCTAGCAACGGCGGAGGTTGATCTTGTCTCCTTATTTTGGTAAGTCCTCATCTTGGGAGCCATTTTTGAATCCTTGAAAAGAGAAGAATCTAAACTCGAGATTAATAGGGTTAGTTCCCGAAAACCTTAAAGCACTCGAGTTTGAGAGAAAGGAAAAATAAGAAGATGGAAGTTAAAGAGTTTTGATCACTTATCGATTTAGTCTCGGGGAAGAAGGGGTTGGTCCTCTTTAAATGGAAGGGGTTGCCGCTAGGGTTTCACCGAGAGTGGGCTAGGGTTTTGTGGAATTCGGACTCCACTCGCCGCCCGAGTGGGAACACGATTAGGCGCGTTGGGTACGGATTCGGGTAGAGCCTCGGGTTCCCCAAAATTTCCTTTTACCATCTTTTTTTTTCTTTTAAGATATATATAAATATATGTAAACTTATAGAAATAAATTATTGTAAAAATCTAAAATAAGACAAAATAAATAAAATGAAATTAAAAGAAAATAAATGATACCTTTGGGATTTCCTCCCAAGTGAGCTTGTTTTAAGTCACTTAGCTTGACTCTTCATGCTCTTCAAGCATGGTTTTTTGGAGGGAGAGGTTCTGGAATCCTCTCCACTAAAACAGACTGGTTCAACCGATTTTTCTGGTCTTGTCCTGGTTCCACAACAAATGTAATATTAGCTTGATGCTTGATTCCTCTTGGTTTGGCCTCGGTGGAGAAAGCTTGACCATCAATGGCTGGCTTTTTAATTCCTTCCTTGATGTCAAATTCCATCTATTACTGCTCCTACTGTTGCCAAGAACGGTCTTCCTATGATCAGTGGATCGTCTGGTTCCTTATCCATATCAAGGATCATGAGATCAGTAGGAACTTCCACTCTTCCAATCCTGAGAGGTAAGTTTTCCAGTATACCAATGGGGTGTCTGATTGTTCTGTCAGCTATAACCAAATACAGACTACTTGGTTTAAAATTGCTGAAACCCATCTTGTTGGCAACTGATAGTGACATGATGCTGACTGAAGCTCCCAAATCGCACAAGCATTTATTGAAAATCCGAAGGCCTATTGAACATGGCAAAGTAAAAGATCCGCGATCCTCCAATTTCTCCTTAATTCGCAGTTCAGGATCTAAACACACTTCACTCCTCAGAATTGCATTCCCAATCTCTTTGACAGTTTCCTTTACCTCAATCTCCAGCTGAGCTGTCTCCTTGATGATTTGTTCTCGAAGTTCGTGTGGTGGCAAGAGCTTAGGAGGTGGAGTTTTTTTGTTTGGACATACGCTCTGCAAGCGCTTCTAATTGGATGTCAAGAGCAGCTCTGAACCTTTTCTCTAATTCCCCTTCCTCATCTTGAGGAAGTTGAGGTTGATCTGTCATCTGAACATCCACCCGATGTATAATCCGATCACCTTCATTGGGTATGTCATTGGGTTCAGCCTCGGGTGGTGCATTGGTTTGCGATTCTTGAACCTGTGCTCGGTTATAAGCTCGATCACTCTCCTTGAGTTAGGGATCATGTTCATACTCGGATATGTAGTACTGGTGCTCATACATCCCATAGTGATCCATATCCTCCCCATCTTGAACATCGTTGTCCTCAGTGAGGTAGTCCTCAAAATCATGATCAAGAAAGATGGCCTGAGCAGTGGCTTAATCTTTTGGGTTCTGAACAGCTTTACCTGGAATATGGTTGAGTTTTGGAGGTGGTTGGGTGTTGTGTTGGCCTTCTAGGTATCTCAACTTAGTGTTGAGAGAATCATACTTGGCATTCAGGTCATTGTACCCAGAATCCATCTTGTTGCTCATCTCCGCAAACCATTTTGCATTGTCCATAGCGGCCGATGCTTGATTTTATATCATCTGCTGAATTAGGCTGCGTAGGTCACCTTCTTGAGATTGGTTATGCGGGCCTTGCTGTGGTAGGAATCCAGGTGGGGCAATTGGTTGGTGGTAATTACAAGAATACTGCTACTTAGGAGCATAACCTTGATTGTATTGGACAAAAGGCTTTTGCTGGCCTTGGTTCCCTTGGACTGCGGATGGGTAGATTTGGTCTCTAGGATTCGCAACATTCGGGTTACGGTATGACAGATTCGGGTTCGGTTTGTAGTTGTTGTACCCTTTGTTGTAACATCCTTGATTGTTGATGTAGTTCACATCCTCTTGCTGAGCACTCTCCCCATCTTGTTGCTGAAACTGGTCTTTCTCTGAGATGGCATGGACATGCTGCTGCTGGTTGAGGAGTTTGTCCAATTTGTCATTGAGGGCTTTCATGTCTCTCTTGTACTTAGCATCATCCTTGCCAAAAGATTGTATAGTGCGATCATACTCCTCATTGTAATGCCCATTAGATTGAGCCAAGTTCTCCACTAGATCCCAACCTTCATCAACATCCTTATTGAGGAAGTTACCATTACTAGCGTTGTCCAGCAACATCCTGATCTTAGAGACTACACCTTGGTACAATGTACTTAGCAATGAAGCATTGCTGAAGCTATGATGAGGGCATCTGCTTGTGTATCCCTTGAAACATTCCCAAGCTTTACTGAACGTCTCATTTCTCTTCTGAACAAAGCTGGAGATGTCATTTCGCTGTAGTTGGAGAAGAATTTGGCGAGGAACGCCTTTTTGCATTCTTCCCAAGTGGTGATGGACTCCTTGGGAAGTGATTTCTCCCAGATGTGTGCTTTGTCTCCCAAAGAAAATGGGAAAAGCCGGAGTTTGAACCCATCTTCACTAACTCCATTTATCTTGGTTAGGCTACAGAGCCTATCAAACTCATCCAGATGGTCCAATGGGTCCTCTATTGGCTGTCCATGAAACTTGTTGCTCTGTATCATCTGGATGAGACTACTCTTGATCTCAAAGTTATTGTTTTGAACAGAAGGTGGCACAATGCCATATCTTTGAGTGTGAGTAGATGGAGAATCTCCTGCTCCTATGTTGGTCCTTTCTTGAGGAGCTGGTGGACCATTCTGATTATTCATAGCCTCCTCAATTGTTGTTGGTTGCGGTTGTGGTACTTGTTGTTGACGGAGTAACCTTGGTCTGTCGATGTTGTCGATGAAAGGACTCAAGTGTTGGTTACCCTTGGATCGTGTTTCATGCACAATCAGTTAACCGAGTGAGTACACGAAGGTCGACCCGAACTAGGTGATCGAGTGACGGGTCGGGTGGGTACTCGAGTTGTATCTGAAATGCAAAACAAAAAAACACGAAAGTAAACAAGTCAGTTCCAAACCAAAGTATGGAATAGAACTTGATCTAGCAAGTGCTGAAATCTTTAACGTAGCAAATAAAATTCAACCAAATGGCAACAACGCCAAATTGATAACAGGATTTTCACCCAGGGAATCAATTCCCTATGCAGTTGTAGTACAAAGGGTTATCAATCGAAATGGTTGTTATGCTAGCAGATAAGATATGATCAGAAGCAAGCAAGTCAAGCCAAGCAATAATTGAGGTTTTATCTAACAATCCTAAAACAAGTAAAAGAAAATAAATAAACAAGAACCACACGACCTAAGCATTCGATGCAAGCATTCGAGTACATGATCGGGTCAGGAAGAAAAGTATGAACAGCTCGAAGGTATACACGAATTTGATGATCGAGTACCAGTTCGGGTAAGGGGTCGAGTTATGAATAAAAACGTAAACAATCAAGATGCGAAAGCTCCTAAGGATGGGGTAATCGACTCCTAAGCGTTCCTGACCAATATGTGATGTCCTACATGCCTCAAACAAATATTTCCTAGACAATGAATCTCTTAAATCTTGCTAAAACACTCTCGTGATAGAAGCAATCAACCTTGGTCACTCCCCTACCCAACTCTCGTTGGAGAAACATGACCAAGCATGCATTACAAACCGATTCATTATTGTCAATAAACTCCTTACACATCTAATCTCTTCGGCTAAGTGAGTAAATCTCTAGCATTGATTGATTCAAGCATTTCAACAACATATGTCGATGGCAAAACACCCTAGATCTAGTCTCAACCTCTCGGTCTGAAAATAGCATTAAGAACATCAATCTAGAAGGAAATTTATATAAAATAAACATTCAAGCTAAGACATCCTAACTGATCAAGAACATTTATTTGTCTATCCCATCCCTAGAAACTTTATTTCACTACTCAGATCTCATGGAAGAAAGCATAAAAACACAAATAATCGAAAATTGCATTGTATTGAAAATAAAATAAAAGTAGAAGAGTACAGAATCGAAAACAAGAAAGAATTGCAAAAGAAATGAAAACTGAATCTTAACAAAGTGGAAAAAGAGTTTTAGTCGCTCAGTTTCTCTCCCAGAAGCTCTCGCTCTTTGTTCTGAGGGACGGCGGCGTGCTAGGGCGAGAGGAAGAAGAGGGGGGTTTATATATAGAAATCTTTTAACCTAGCTGCTCAGTCCTGCCCGAGGGTCTGCTCGATGGGGTGCACGAGGATAAGGTCGGGTTGTTCCTCGGGTAGGTCTTCGGGTTGTTCTTCCTTCTCTTAGATCCTCCTCGATCGGGTTGAGGTTCGGACTGTTCTTCCTGCTCAATAGCTCCTTCGGGTACATACTCGGATTTGACCTTGTTTCTCCCCATTTTAGGCTCTAAAGCACCTGTTTTCATCCAAAATGCACAAATGCAAGAATGCAACACCCTAAATGGCCTAAATGCAAATTCCTATAGTTAATGACCTAAAAATGCTAAGGTTAGGGTATATATAATGCAAAATATGGACAAAGAAGGATCCTCTCAAAACCTCTCATCTAGAGAGTTATCGCTTACTCTCAAAACCTCTCATCTAGAACCCAAGACAGTAACAGAGGCACTGAAGCAGGAGGGATGGACTGATGCAATGAATGAAGAGATTGATAACTGCAAAGAAAGAAACACGTTCTCCCTAGTACCACCTGAACCAAATATGATATCATTGGATATAAATGGGTTTTTCGAACAAAACTCAACGCAGATGGTTCCCTATATAGGTTGCGGGCTAGACTAGTGGCTAAAGGGTTTCATCAGGAAGGAGTTGACTATTTTGAAACCTATAATCCAGTTGTAAGCACCGCTACTATACGTCAAGTTCTTCATGCAGCCATAATAATGCAGTGGGAACTGAAGCAGTTGGATGTTAAAAATGCTTTTTTTGCACGGTGATCTTACTGAAGATGTATACATGTTCCAACACCAGGATTTGTTGACAAGATCAAACCAAATCATGTTTGGAAGCTTCATAAATCCCTCTATGGACTCAAACAATCACCAACAGCCTAGTATGATAAGTTTAGTACATTCTTACAAGAATTTGGTTTCTTTTGTAACATGTAGGATCCTTCTCTGTTCATATATGATAGAGGATCCTACATGATTCTGCTACTGCTCTATGTGGATGATATGGTCATCACTGGTGGAAATGTAACTCCCCGACCGCCACCTCTTAGTGGGCCCCATGTCCAATCCCAGTCAATGGGTCCAGTTTTCTTAATGGGCCTCACATCCTCTCACTAGGCCTATGAGCCCATCTATATCCGACGGCCGGTTTGCTACGCCCAGGAGATTTTTAAAGAATTGTTATCGTCCCTACAAATTACCACATAATCTTTCCCTGTATTTTGTCCTCACTCACACAGTTTCGACAGGCACTTCCCTGAAGGTCACCCATCCTAATACTACTCCAGCATAAGCACACTTAACTTTGGAGTTATGTGAGGACCCTTGACTGAAACGATTAGTGCACTTTGGTGTCATAGGTGGCCAAATCATTTTTTTTTAAACCTCTCTGCAAACCGGGGTGTCACAAGCAACCCAACTCTTCTCAACAAGCTCCTGGAAAATATGAATCAAGCCTTCAAAATGAAAGATCTGGAAAAACTCCAATACTTCTTGGGAATACAAGCCACAAATCATGAAGATGGTATGTTTCTCTCACAACAGAAATATGCAGAGGACCTTCTCAAAGTCATTGGAATGTTTGATTGTGCTCCAATGCCTACACCTCTGCCAGAACAACTCAACCAAGTGCCACATCAGAAGGAATTTTTTTTCCAACCCAACATACTTCAGAAGTTTGGTTGGGAAATTACAGTATCTCACTTTAACAAGACCTGATATCCAGTTAGCTGTAAATTTTGTCTGTCAAAAAATGCATGCTCCAACCATATCTGGCTTTCACTTGCTCAAAAGAATTCTCAGATATATCAAAGGAACAGCAACGATGGGCATATCAGTAAAAATACTGATTTCAAGCTAAGCGCCTACAGTGACAGTAGCCATTCCGACTGCAAAGAAACAAGATGGTCAACAGCAGGTTACTGCACATTTCTTGGTAACAATATCATCTCTTGGTCCTCAAAATGACAGTCTTCAGTCTCTAAGAGTTCAACCGAAGCTGAGTACATATCATTGTCTAAAACTGCTATAGAGTTAGCTTGGATCAATAACATGCTTCGCTATATACGCATTCCCCAACCAGATACTCTAGAGCTCTATGGTGACAACCTCTCTTTCATATACCTTGCCGCTAATATAGTCTTCCACTCTCGGACAAAGCATTTTGAAACTCACTATCACTATGTTCGCGAAAGAGTAGCTTTGGGAGCTTTGGTTGTGAAGCATGTGCCATCGCATCAACAAATTGCTGACATATTTACAAAGTCACTTCTGCTTAAACCTTTTGCTGAGCTACGGTACAAACATGGTGTGGTCTTGCCACCCACACTAAGTTTGCAGGGGAGTATAAGGGAGTAACTGTCAAAACCTGTTTTCAAAACAAAGGTTTTGAAGAGTAAGAATATGGATTTGGTGAAGCCCAATAAAATTCAGATGACGAAGCCCAACAAGCCTGCTACAGAGCAACGGTCGGATAAGAAGAAGGAAGTAACGAAGGAAGCTTCCTGCAGTCAAGCCATTGCTAAAGCAAAAGCATTGAGCTGTCACAAAGTACTGTAGATAGAGAAGAAGAATATGTTTGATGCCCTCAATCTCCTTTGTGATTATGACAAATGTTCAAATGATTAGGGTTGTATTTTCTCAGTCCTATGTATAAATAGAGTGCTATCATCTTAGTATAAACTTAAGAGAGTATTCAATAAGAAACGAAAAGAATTTTCTTCACATTATCTTAGTTCTCCATACTCTCTTTATCACAAATCTCTCCAATTCAGCAACTCAGGCGGGACGACTGCTTGCAGATTCACAACTTCTTTCTCTCTATGGAGAAACCTAAACAATTCGGTGGTCACCATCTGCGAATTCGGTGAACCAAATATAGAATAACTTTCAGGTTTGTCTCTATTGATTCTTTTTTTTTTTTAATTCTTGAATCTAGCTTTAAACTTTATTGGTGTTTCTATATGTAAATGACTCCTTTTTTTTTTGATTAGAAACAAAAAGTATTTAAAAAACTTTTTGAGGATCTAATGAATCTGGATTTGCCTTTGTTGGAGTGTGTTGATTACTCAGTTGTTTGGTGTTTTGGTAATCAGATTTTTCAAAAATTCGAGTGTGGAAGAGCGAGAGCTTGCTGAGCTGTTGATGGAGTATCAGGTCTCTTAGCCAATGATTTCATTTATTTATTTATTTCATAAGCCTCATTGTTTGAAGTTTGATTTATAACACTATTTGTTTACTTGGTCTACAGAACAAGCGTGGTGGGAGGGACAAATTACATCTCATGGTTCTGCCTCAGTCAAATTTTGATCACCCTGAGAAAGGAGATAGATGCTCTCTGTGGTAAAGCTTCATTTCCCGTCTCTGAGATTAGTGTGATGTTATTACTAGATAAGAGATTGTGGTTTCATTAGAACTTATCATAATGATTGTGCTGCATATTTCCATTTAGTTGTAGCCATGGAGCTTGCTCTCTCATTGGAGAAGCTACTAGGCCGGGAAGGTTATTACATAGTAGTACATCTTGTAAAGATTAAGTGGCTTTGTTACAATTGAGAGAGACTAAGAGCTTTGGCCTGCAGTTTTATGACATGTTTTTTAAATGGCCACTCGTTAGGTTGATGCATCTAGTTAATTAGGTTTGGACTTTTTAGTTTTTTCTTCATCATTTATATGATTTAACAAATTTTTTCCTTGTCAAAGTTGTGTGGAGGGTTGAACCTCTTAGCTATGTTTGTTATTTATGTGACTTTTTCAACTGTGTATCTTAGGAGGGCATTTGAATGTTACAGCTAAAGTCAAAGCTCCCAAGAGAAGTAGACCACCCATCACAAATCTTTGTCTTATCATGTTTCTGACCAAGGAACGGGAATGCTACAGGTGGACTTGGTGAGGAGACATTGTTTTCCTTTCCTGTGTACTGGAAGGAATGGAGATAATCGGCGTGTGCTTAGTGGCCACTGGTTTGCTCGTAAAGGTGGCCTAGACTGGTTTGCTCAAGTAATCCATTGTTCTGTCTTTCCTTCTATTTGTCAGCTCAGGCTACATCATTGCTTCAGTTTGAACACAAACAAGACATACTCAACTTATCTTATAGACAATATCTTTCTGGCATATTGTTTCATAAAATCGTTAGTTTTGTTACATATTATTTCACAGAATAAATAAAAAAAGTTCTTAAGAACCCAACTAGAAATTCTAGTATTAGAGGGAAAAAAGTGAAGAAGTTCTTAAAATCCCTATTATGAATTCTATCATTGGAGTTGGGAGATGGTCTAACAAATAGAATAATAAAAGAAGATAATTCAATACGCAAATTTATAAGAGGGGTATTCAACTTGATACTTTAAGATTTTTAAAAAAGAAAATGAAAATGTGATTCTCTGAGATTTGTTTATTAAACTTTGGGTGATTTTAAAATATTTTACAACACAATACCAATAGAATATCAGATCAATAGTTGGAGCTATATCCTCAGTTCATGTACGATGGTGATGTTTTTTTTTTGTGTCAAATAATAATTTGATCGAAATCTCCATGAGCTCAAGGGAGAGAGAGAACCTCAACCTGAAAATTTAAAGTATAACCAGAAAAAGCTAACGAACTCGTAGTTCCTAGACGTGAACCGTCGTCATCTGCCAGAGGTTATGCTTCATGTTAGTCTGTTTCACCTTTCGCTGTTGAACCTCCTCGACAATGGCCGCCTCCACCGTAGCAACAACAGTCACAATCGCAGCAACCGTCTTCACAACCACAACAGCGGACACATTCACAACCGCAACCCAATGGTTAATCTTCCTTGCAGTTAGCTATGTTCCTCGAAGAGGTTTGTGAACATTCCGGCGGGGGAGCTTCTTTGCTGGAGAAGATTGGATTTAACTGGTTTAGTGTTGTGAAGATTACTTTTCCTCTGATCCAAACCAACATAATTCATTATTCCTTTACTCTGCCTCTGGTGATGCTGCAGCAAACCCAGAAAACTCGACGTCTCAGGCTGAGACCGGTGGAGAAGGTGGCTGGTGATTGGTGGGGGTTTTTGGCTTCAAGATCTTCGGTCTTTTTTTTTTCTTTGAAATCTTTCAAAATTCCATCTCTATAGGTATGATTTTGATTGTCATACTTTTCAACTAAAAAACAAAAGAAAGTCTCCTAAAATCATACAAAGTAGCAAGTTTTAAAAAAGTTGTGATATTTTGAATAACAAGAGATTTCAAGTAAGTTTTAAAAATTACTGATTGAATAACAAGAGATTCTGAATCATTTTAAAGGATTTCACATAAATCTTAAGTTGAATAACATAGGATTTCATAAGATTTTTAAAAATCCTCAATTGAATAACAAATGATTTTAAGAAGGACATTTCTATGGGTGAACCTCTCTTATTCACCCCCACTTAATTAATGAAACAAATTATTAATTAAAGAAACAAAATCTGTATATTATTCAATTTTAAAGTTATTAATTCTAAACATTATATTATAGTTTTTAATTATAAAATCTAAATCCAAATTACTTTTTTTATAAACCCAAACCGACATATAATTTTGTTTATTTGTGTAATTTAAACACTAACCACTCTTTTATAAACCCAAATTGAAATACAATTTTGTTTAATTGTAAAATCTAAACCCTAACCACTATTTTTTAAACCCAAACTGACATATAGTTTTCTTTAATTATAAAATCTAAACCCTAACTACTCTTTTATAAAGCCAAACCGACATATAACTTTGTTTGATTGTAAAATCTAAACTCTAAACCCTAACCACTCTTTTGTAAACCCAAACCGACATATAATTTCGTTTAATTATAAAATCTAAACCCTAGTCACTATTTTGTAAACCCAAACCGACATATAATTTTGTTTAATTGTAAAATCTAAACCCTAATCACTTTTTTTTGAAAACCCAAACCGACATATAATTTTGTTTAATTGTAAATTTACACTCTAATCATTCTTTTATAAACTCAAACCAACATAATTTCCTTATTAAAAAATCTACAGAATTTGTTTCCTTAATTTATTTTGTCTTTTTGTTTTAATTTTGATTTATTTTATAAATATGATATGACATGACGTCTTGTTGTATTTTGATTGGTTAATTAAGACGGGATGAATAAAAGTGGTTCATCCTAGGGGTGAACCCACAAAATTTTCCTTTAAGAATATTCTACGATCATTTAGAATGTCAAATTCAATACCCCTCTAAATAAATGTTAATGTTTATGGTCCTTGAACAACTTAGTATTCACTGATTATAGAAATTCGTTTTATAGTTAGATCTGAAAAGTATCCAAATTAGTTGAATCCAATTTTGGATAGTGGATATGCATTAGATAATGTTTTAATTATTTCTGTTTGGCTCAATATCTTACTCTTCGTTACTCCAAATTGGGTATTACTTTGTAATCATCATTCGAAGATAATGTTTTAATTAGTTAAAGTATGTTGAATCTTCTCAAATGAAAGTTATATTTTTTTCATTAATAAAAAAATGTATACCTAATTAAATTAATTTGATTTTTAAGTTAACTTTTGTTCGAATAAGACCTAATATACCTTATCGCCTTAAAAAACAAATGACAGTATATTAAAATAACTGGTATGATAATTTGAATATATCTGTTTCTCTTTTACTAAATGCTCTTATAATAAATCAATTAGGTCCTGTATTAGGTAGAAAAGGTTGTATAAAGTTTTTTTTTTTTTTTTTTTCTCAGATTGATTGAATTGGCCGCATTGGATCTGTTAACTATTTTGTTTTGATTCTTGATCAATATAAGTTAATTTCTATGAAAAAGAAGAAAAAAAAAGCATTGTAAAACGTTTCTCTAAACAAGAAAGAACATACAAAAAAAAAGGAGAAGGGAAAAAAGAAATATGCCACAAAAGGGCCTTGTGAGCCTGCCTCGGCCCATACACTAATCAGCCATAAAAAATCAAAAAGGCAACTGCGTCACCCGGGTCTATTGCTTGGAAGGCAATTATCCTAACCGTTGGACTACAGACGCTTCTGGTACAACAAATGTTTATAAACATTTATAATTTTAGATTGTTTCCAAATCATACAGAATCAGACTTAGTGATTGATTTAGCTTGTTGGAAGAACAGGCTGATACTATTTAAGGTCTTAGTATACTGCTAGCAGCTAACTAAACTCTTCAGGTCTTTTTTGCTTCGGAGAGCCGTTGCCACAACCCACGACGAACCTCACTCCAAACCAACTTTGTCAAAAACCACTTTCTCTTCTTTTTGAATATATATTTTTTCTTTTGGCTCTCTTCTTCGTTTCCCTCTCAACTTTTCTCTTTTTGTTTCTATCTCGCAATTTTCAAAAAAAGAATCTCCTTCTTTGTTTTGAACAAACAAAATGTATCTGCTTTTATTTACTTTCTGGCATTTATTTCAATTTTGAAACTTGAGTATCCTTCAGACTTCAACTCTTGTTGTTTTAGTTTTATGAAATTAAGTATCAAGAACTGAGAGGATGATGAAAAGATCACCATTTCGTTACAAGATGAGGCAGAGTCTCTCTGATATCACTAACTCTCAGTCTCACGAAGAGCTTAATACTTGTCCGGAATTGCGTGAACATGTAAACCGGCTAATGAAGGTTACTTTCTCATTCTTGCATACTTTAAATTCTCTATCATTTTTTTTTTTTTTTTTTTTTTTTTTTTAATTTTCATTTACTGAATGTGATTTTGACAGGAGAATATAGCATTGGTTAAGCTTCTTGAGGAAAGAGAGTATCCTTTTGTTCTATGTAGCTTCATTTTTGGTAACTTGTTGATGTAATGAAAATTCAAGAAAATGTTATTTTCTTTAACAATAAAAGTAAAACAATTGAGCTAAGTAGATACGAATTGCGGAATCTACGTGAAGGCATACAGAAATTGCAAGTTCAGAATTGGAGCCTTGCTCAATCAAATTCCCAATTCTTAGGCGTAAGTTTCCTTGTCCCCTTCGTTTTCTTGATTCTCTCTTCGATACAGAGTCTCATCAGTGAAAAAATTTGTTTGCAGGAGATCATTTTAGCCAAAACCAAGGTGAATGAAACCATAAACTCTCTCTGGTCTTATGTTTTTAGAGTTGCTTTGTGTAAGATTAGATAAATTTTCAGGTGAAAGCATTGCACCACGAGGTTACTTGCAAAGATGCTCTCTTAAAGTATAAATGTTGTGAACTAGAGGTTTGAACATGTTTTGCTGTTTCACTTATTTTTTCTTCAAGTTTTTATTTGGATGTGTATTGACGATATTAATTCACACTTTCAAATCAGAGAGGCGAAAACACACAACAGAGAAATGTACTAACAAGTGAGAATGTGTTAGATATAACGGATGAAGACTCACCGTCACCGAGACCTTTTGTACCAAACAGAAGGCGATTTATCAGAAGCAAATGTATGTATACATATATATCTCATCATCTTCTTGTTTAGCTGATAACTATTGTTACTACAGATTGATCTTATATATTCCTTGATGGTTTTATCAATAGCCTTAGGAGCATCTACTGCACACAAGATTGAGGCAGAAAAAGTGAAATCTGAAACCAAAAGGTTTTCACTTTAACCCTTTAAATTCATGTTTCACTATGCTTTGTAGTGTCTTAATCGTTATGTTACAGGAGGCAGTCACGAAGGAGATCAGCGAGAGTGAGATCATCAGCAACTCAAGAATTGACTGAGAATCTGTTTGAGATCGAAGATCTTCAGCTTACAATGCCTAATGACATGGAATCACATGCTGGAAAGAAAGGAAGAGGTAGAGTTACGAACAAGACATCAAGATTTTAAAGTCCATGCGAAATGTTGTATTTGAAAGAAGCAATGCATGACCTTTTCTATAAGAAAGCTCGATATATCTAATAAACATTTTTCGAATGTGAGGCGAGAATGGGTTGACGAACACAAATACAAAGCGAGTTTATTTTTTCCATGATTGGAATAAAAGTTCAGAGAACATGAGATATTATATTACTCATATATCTATATTTTGCTTATTCGTAGCATAGCATGTATTTGTCATGCATTTAGATAGGATAACTAGTTGTTTTGTATCATTTTCTAGTCTCTTTTATACACTTTGCATATTTAGGTAGTTCTTGCATCATCTTTGCATACATTGTGCATTTCAGAGTATTTCAGGTATCTACGTCGGAAACACACCGTTCGAGCCACGTTTCGAGCCACGTCTCGAGCCATCCAGTTAAGCCACGTTTCGAGCCACATCTCGAGCCATCCAGTCGAGCCCATCTTCGAGCCACTCGGTCGAGCCACCCATCACGCGCGTCACTCGACATTGTTTGAGCCACGATGAAATTGCACATCTCAGGAAGACACCCTGTCTCACACACTTCAGGAGATTCCCAAACTGACTCTTTGCCTTGTCGTTTTAAGTTTTAGGGATTTACATGTTTTTACTATAAATACATTTTGTTCAGTCTTGGCTTGAGACATCTTTTATCTCATTTAGTTCTTTTCCTTAAGGTTTTACCTAGCCACCAAAAACGTTCTCAGACTTTGTAATCCGACATCTTTGAGTTTATTCAGTTTTTGCATTTGATTTCTTCTACAAAGTTGTTCTTCCCATTTTATCTATCTAATGATGCTTGATTCAATGGTTTATGAGTTTGTATCGTTGATGATGGTTTCTAGATCCGAGTAGTGTTAGAGTTCTTGAGGATGGGATAGATTAGGTGGAGGATCTAAGGATGTAGGGTGTTTAAGCTTTGATTTGTATGATTCCCTTCTAGACTAGAGTTAGAAGTACTAGTTTCTCTCTGATCAATATTGGAACTAGGGCTTAGACATTTCCACACCCAAAAGGTGTTCGATGAAATGTTGACCAGCTAGTGCCAGAGACTTACATTCCTAGCCTAAGAGATTAGTTGTCTAGGATGTTCGTTGACGTGAATGAACTTGTTTGTCATGCCTGCTTGATCATGTTTCTCTAGCGAGAGCTAGGTTTGGAAGTGGTTGAGTTTGAGTAGCTTCTGTCAAGAGATTGGATTAGCTAAGTAGTGATGTTCATTGTTTAGGGATAGTTTGTTTGTGGCATCTTAAACACTCTATAGACTAGGATACTCCACCGATATCAATTACTCCCATCCTTAAGACTTCTTTCTTTCTGATTTTTATTGCATTCTTGAGACTGTTTCGCTTCTTGCTGTTTAGCTCATGTTTAGACTCGTTTCTATTTTCATTCATTTTTGCTTGTTGTCATGCATTCTCGATTCTAGTTCTGTAACTCATTTCCGTTTTGCATTCTGATCATTCTAGGATTGTTAGAGATAAAACCACTCTTTGAACTGGCTTGACTTGTGATTGGTTGATTGCATCTTGATTGCTAGCAACATCCCATTTGGATTGACACCTTAAGTACTACAACACATAAGGTTAATTGAACCTGCTAGGACACACAAAAATCCTATTATCAATTTGGCGCCGTTGCCGCACCAGTCACTATGGAACAACCTAACGGACCAAATCCGAGACCGCGAAACATTGGTGTTGTGGATGCATCGAACACTCATACTCAGCGTGCTGGAATCGTTCCTCCTGCTGTGCAGAACAACAATTCGAAATCAAAAGTGGTCTGATCTCCATGATTCAAGGAAACAAGTTTCACGGGTTGTGATACACCCAAATTCGAGGATCACTCAGCCGGATTAGAAAGGATAGAAACTCACCAAGGTGCAAGGTGCAACAAGGGAGATTTGATGGGTTGAGGGGTCGCACAACAGTTGCGGAAGGCTGCTGATATTCCCAACTCCAATCGTTGCTAGATATGACACACTAGTCTAGCAAGAGGAGGGTGTTGCTTGGATATTACACATCAAGAAACAAGGAAGTGTTCTAGACAAAGAACAAAGAGATAGACTCTTAAAATGAAAAGGAAAATTGATTGATTGATTCTCAAATGAGATTACATGTGTTTATATAGGGATAAAAAATTTGGTAACAAGGCCAAGTATTAATTGTTCTTGAAACTAAAACACATTAAAGATAGATGGTTGAATGAAGACCCAACTCTTGAAGTTTTCCTTCCCAAGGTGTCCTTCCCAAGGTGAGTTGAACTCTATTTTTGTCACCCCTCTTTGACCACAAAATAAAGTGATTATTTTGGGCTTTTTTGGGCTTGAATTAGGCTCAAAATGGACTGGACTTGGTAGACAACATCCCCAATAGAATTTCCAATGCTATCCTTGCCCATAATCTCTTGAATTAACCCAATAAGTGCATCCTTGAACTTCTCTCTCTTTCATTCCTTGGTCCAATTTTGCTGATGAGAAACAACACGAGTTGTACCATTTCTTCACTTTTAGCTTAGTTGAAACAACACCTGGTTTCCATACATAATTATGGAAACTCTTAAACCAGTTTGACCTAAAACTATTCAAGTGAACAACTAGATTAACCTCCTTTGGCAAATGGTTGTTTGGCTGGAAGAATTGATCTTCAACTTTGTTCGTGTTGAACAAGGCTCAAGGATCTTCTTGGATGGTCTCATGATCATATCATACCCCTCCTCTTGAAAAAGTTTCGTCCTCGAAATTGTACAGCCATGGTTTGGAGAGTGTTGAAGTGATTTTGGTGGCTTATCTTTGCAGCTTCCTCTTCCTTAGAAACAAGAGACATCCTTTCTTGTTGGTAACTTGGCGTGACAGTAGACGCTCCATCAGTTGGTCTAGAAGTTCTCCTTAGAATATGATTTGAACCACGATGGTGATGGTGGGGAACAAATCGCTTGCTCAACATAGACTTCAATTCTGTCCAAGTCTCAATAGGGTATTCTCCATTTCTCCTCCTGCTTATCACCAATTGATCCCACCAAGTAGTAGCATAATCACAAAATCTAGTGGCTACAAATCGTAATAGTTTTGACAACTAAAAACCGACTCAATTTTTTTTTCCCACTCAAGATATGCATCTCGGTCGTTCTTGCCTTGAAAAGTAGGAATCTTCAACTTCAAAATACACATATTATCATCCACTCTTCCGCTTGCTTCTCTAGCACTTCTTGGTCTCAAGTGGCTCCCTCTTGAGGATTGACTACTGTAATAATCGTCAGCCCTTGTTACTCTAGGTTGATCTCTTTCTTTTCTATGATGCAACATTTGTGGTCATCTCGGTTGTGCTTCCGCTTGAACTTCATCCAACCTCTTGTAGATGGCATTCATCTCAACCCTCCACATCCTTCGCATCTCTCCCATAAGTGCTTTCAATTGTAGATTTAGAATCCCAAGCCCTCCGTCTTCGATGATCCCATAATCTTGACGATCATTAAACATTTTTTTTTTGCTTTTTTTTCTCTTTTTTTTTGTTTTCTTTTTTTTCCTTTTTTTTTTTGAAGGAAGATGAATAGATAGAAGATGAAAGAAATAAAAAGATAGAAAATCAAAAGATAAGTATCGGTTGAGTGGCTCTGATACCATTTAATACGCCCAAATTCGAGGTTCACTCAGCCGGATTAGAAAAGATAGAAACTCGCCAAGGTGCAAGATGCAACAAGGGAGATTTGATGGGTTGAGGGGTCGTACAACAGTTACAGAAGGCTGCTGATATTCCCAACTCCAATCGCTGCTAAATATGATACACTAGTTCAACAAGAGGAGGTTGTTGATTGGATATTACACACCAAGAAACAAGGAAGTGTTCTAACAAAAAACAAAGTGGTAGACTCTTAAAATGAAAAGGAAAATTGATTGATTGATTATCAAATGAGATTACATGTGTTTATATACGGATAAAAAATTTGGTAACAAGGCCAAGTATTAATTGTTCTTGAAACTAAAACACATTAAAGATAGATGGTTGAATGAAGATCCAACTCTTGAAGTTTTCCTTCCCAAGGTGTCCTTCCCAAGGTGAGTTGAACTCCATTTTCGTCATCCCTCTGACCACAAAATAAAGTGATTATTTTGGGATTTTTTGGGCTTGAATTAGGCTCAAAATGGACTGGATTTGGTTGACAGCATCCCCAATATAATTTCCTATGCTAACCTTGCCCATAATCTCTTGAATTAGCCCAATAAGTGCATCCTTGAACTTATCTCTCTTTCATTCCTTGGTCCAATTTTGCTGATGAGAAACAACATGGGCTGTACCATTTCTTCAAACAATACCTGGTTGCCATACATAATTCTGGAAGCTCTTAAACCAGTTGGACCTAAAACTCTTCAAGTGAACAACTAAATTAACCTCCTTTGGCAAATGGAATGTATTGCAAATGGTTGTTTAGCTGGAAGAATTGATCTTCAACTTTGTTTGTGTTGAACAAGGCTCAAGGATTTTCTTGGATGGTCTCATGATCATATCAGGTTGCCTATGGAAGATCCACTCGACCACTTGGACGAGTTCGACCTTCTGTGCAGTCTCACTAAGATCAATGGAGTGAGCGAGGATTGTTACAAGCTCCGCCTCTTCCCATTCTCCCTAAGAGATAAAGCTCATCAATGGGAGAAAAACATTCCTAAGGGAACCATCACCACCTGGGACGACTGCAAGAAAGCCTTCCTGGCCAAGTTCTTCTCCAACTCCAGAACAACACGTCTTAGGAATGAAATCTCCAGCTTCACTCATAAACACTCAGAATCATTCTGCGAAGCCTGGGAGCGTTTCAAGGGTTACCAAAGCCAATTTCCACACCATGGTTTCAGCAACGAATCACTGCTGAGCACTCTATACCGTGGTGTCCTTCCAAAAATCCGCATGCTGCTTGACACTGCCTCTAACGGTAACTTCCTGAACAAAGACGTTGATGAAGGATGGCAACTAGTTGAGAATCTCGCCCAGTCTTTTGGCAACTACCATGACGACTATGACCGCACAGTTAGAAGCGACGATGGTTCTGAGAAGAAGTACAAGAAGGACCTAAAGAATGTTAACGACAAGCTTGATCGCCTCCTGCTCAGCCAGCAGAAGAATGTCCACTTCGTATCTGAGGATGACCCTTTCCAAGTTCTAGATGGGGAGGGTGAGCAGTCTGAGGAGATCAACTACGTCCAGAATCAAGGTGGATACAACAAGGATTATAACCCCTATAAGACGAACCCCAATTTATCTTACCGGAGCACCAATGTTGCAAATCCACAGGATCAGGTGTACCCTCCTAAACAACAAAAACAAGGCCAACAAAAACCTTTTGTGCCTTGCAATCAAGGATTCATGCCTAAACAACAGTTCCAGCAAGGTTATCAAGCTCCCTCAGGACCACCACCAGGACTTGCCCTCAACCGGTTCAGCCTTCTCCAGCTCATGATCAAGAAATGAAGCAAATGATGCAACAACTTCTTCAGGGTCAAGCTAGCGGTTCTATGGATATTGCTAAGAAGTTTGCTGACCTCAGTCACAGGATGGAATATTCTTACAATGATCTGAACATCAAATTTGAGGCTCTTAATTCAAAGATAAGGTATATGGAAGACCAATCTGCTTCCACTTCTGCACCAAAGCCTGGCCAATTCCCATGGAAGGCTGTTCAAAACCCCAAGGAGTTTGCAAACGAAATTACACTAAGAAGTGGGTAAACATTGCCTCCCAGGCAGGGAGTTCCAAATGTCACTAAGGACAGTGAGGACTTAGATGGGGAGGATTTTGTTCAAGATGAAGCTCAGATGAAGGATCCCGTCGAAGCAGTCAAATACCCGATCGAACCAGTGCAGCAGCCTGAACCTGAAGCTTTTAAGGAACCTGTTGTTTCTGATGACAAACCTGTGAGGTTCATCCCTACACCATACAAGCCTCCTCTACCATTTCTAGTGAGGTTTAAGAAGCAGCTTACTGAGAAATATAAAGCTTTGTTCGAACAACAAGTCAAGGAGAATGAGTTGAGGATGCCATTGCTGGATGCATTCACACTTGTTCCTCACTACCAGAAATTCCTCAAGGACTTAGTGATGGAGAGATCTAAAGAAGTTCAAGGCATGGTGGTACTCAGTCTTGAGTGTAGTGCAATCATCTAGAAGAAGATTGTACCCAAGAAACTCAAAGATCCTGGATCATTCACTCTACCTTGCTCCATTGGACCTATGTCCTTTGATAGGTGTCTATGTGATCTTGGCACTTCAGTTAATCTGATGCCATTCTCTATGGCCAAGAGGTTGGGTTTTACAAGGTTTAAGGGTTGCGACATCTCCCTCATCCTTGCAGATAGAATAGTGAGACTCCCACAAGGTATTCTAGAAGACTTACCTGTCAGGATCAGAAACGTGGAAGTGCCAACTGACTTTGTGGTTCTGGAGATGGATGAAGAACCAAAAGATCCTCTGATCTTAGGAAGACCGTTCCTAGCGACTGCTGGAGCCATCATTGATGTCAGAAATGGCAAGATTGATCTCAATCTAGGCGACGATTTCATTGTGAAGTTTGACATCAAGGATACTTTGAAGAAGCCAACAATAGGAGGACAAGTCTTCTACATTGAAGAGATGGATCAATTGGCTGAAGAGGATCATCTCAAGACCGTTTTAACCAAGGATGGGAAAGAAGGGTTCCTGCATGAGGAGACCACTTGTTACAAGAATCTGCTAGACTCCCACAAAAAAACGGATGGACCAGAGGAGTTTGAACAGCTATCTGACGTAGAGGAGGTATGTGCAGTCGAGGCAGAGACTTCAGAACGTCAGATGTCCCACTTGACTGACATCAAGACCCGACTCGAGACACTAACATCCCACTCGATCGAGCCACCGCTCGAGCCGCACCCCTTCCACTTGAACGCGATCGCTCCTGACTCCCATGTTGATGACTGGTCAGAACTGAAAGCTCCAAAGGTAGAACTAAAAACTCTCCCTTCCGTACTCAGGTACGTTTTTCTGGGAACCAATTCGACTTATCCTGTCATAGTGAATGCTAGGTTGAGTGATGATGAATTGGGGTTGCTAGTAACTGAGCTTAAGAAATATATAAAGGCTATAGGTTATTCTTTAGATGATATCAAGGGAATCTCACCTATTCTTTGCACTCATAGGATTTATCTTGAAAATGAATCTTATGCTAGTATTGAACCCCAAAGGAGATTGAATCCTAATCTGAAGGAAGTAGTAAAGAAAGAAATCCTTAAACTGCTTGATGTTGGAGTTATCTATCCTATCTCTGATAGTACTTGGGTATCTCTAGTGTATTGTGTACCTAAGAAGGGAGGAATAACTGTAATCAAAAACGAAAAATGAGTTAATCCCAACTAGAACCATCACAGGGCATAGGATGTGCATTGGTTATAGGAAGTTGAATGCTATATCTAGGAAGGATCATTTTCCTCTGCCTTTCATTGATCAAATGTTGGAAAGATTAGCTAGTCATCCCTATTACTGTTTCTTTGATGGGTATAGTGGATTCTTTCAAATCCCTATCCACCCAAATGATCAGGAAAAGACAACCTTTACTTGTCTTTATGGCACTTTTGCCTACAGACGCAAGCCGTTTGGTTTGTGCAATGCTCTTGCCACCTTTCAAAGGTGCATGACATCAATTTCTTCGGATCTGATTGAAGAGTCAGTGGAAGTGTTTATGGATGACTTCTCTGTATACGGTTCCACTTTCTCCTCTTCTATGTTAAATTAGTGCAGGGTATTGATGCAATGTGAGGAGACGAACCTGGTCCTGAACTGAGAGAAGTGCCACTTCATGGTTGAAGAAGGGATCGTTCTAGGACACAAGATTTCTGAGAAAGGAATTGATGTTGATAAAGCTAAGATTGAGGTCATGGTTCAGCTTCAACCACCTAAGACAGTGAAGGACATTATAAGTTTTCTGGGACATGCTGGGTTTTATAAGAGATTCATCAAAGACTTCTCAAAAATTGCAAGACCATTAACACAGTTGCTGTGCAAGGAGGTTGAGTTCGAATTTGATGCAACATGTCTGGAAGCTTTCAGCAAAATCAAGGAGGCTTTGGTTTCAGCACCCATAGTACAAGCTCCGAACTGGGATCATCCGTTTGAGATTATGTGTGATGCTTCAGACTTCGCAGTTGGAGCAGTTCTGGGACAGCGTATTGACAAGAAGCTTCATGTCATCTACTACGCAAGTCGCACCTTGGACGAGACTCAAGGAAGGTATGCTACCACACAGAAGGAACTCCTAGCAGTTGTGTTTGCATTCGAAAAGTTCATGAGTTATCTTGTGGGTTCGAAGGTCATAGTGTATACCGACCATGCTGCTCTGAGACACATCTACTCGAAGAAGGATACTAAGCCAAGATTGTTGCGATGGATTCCGCTACTTCAAGAGTTTGACATGGAGATTGTTGACAAGAAAAGCATAGAAGACAGAGTTGCGGACAACTTGTCAAGAATGAGGATTGAAGATGTTGTTCCAATAGATGACTCAATGCCTGAGGAACAACTTCTGGTCGCCCAGGTTTGTGAGCAGATGCATGACACAGGGGTTGAAAACCTCAGACTCAATTGTATGATGATCACTTCAGACACTGCACCATGGTATGCTGATTTCATGAATTACAAGGTTTGTGGAGAAGTTCCTGATGACATGGATCCCTACAGGAGGAAAACGTTTTTCAGAGAGGTCAACCACTACTTCTGGGATGAACCCTATCTGTACAAAAGAGGTTCTAACGGTCTGTTCAGAAGATGCATAACAGAAGGGGATGTGTAGGGAATGCTTGAGCACTGTCACGGCTCCACTTATGGAGGACATTTCGCCACATTCAAGACAGCTCAGAAGGTTCTTCAAGCAGGTCTCTGGTGGCCAACCTTGTTCAAAGACGCTCACAGCTTCATCACCAAGTGTGATGCTTGTCAGAGGATGGACAACATCACAAGGAGAAACGAGATGGCCCAAAAGCCGATCCTTGAAGTGGAGATATTTGATGTTTGGGGTATAACCTTCATGAGACCTTTCAACCCTCCTTCTAATGGTAATGCCTACATTCTGGTAGCAGTTGATTACGTTTCTAAGTGGGTTGAAGCCATCACCAGTCCTACCAATGATCACAAGGTTGTTCCAAAGTTGTTCATTAGTATAATTTTTCCAAGGTATGGGATACCCAGAGCAGTGATCAGTGATCGTGGAACTCACTTCGTGAACAAGGTGTTTGAAAGCATGCCGAAGAAGTATGGTGTGAAGCACAAGGTGTCTACTGCGTATCACCCTCAGACCAGCGGACAAGTTGAAGTTTCGAAGAAACAAATCAAGGGTATTCTGTCAAGGATTGTTGGAGTTTCAAGGAAAGACTGGTCTGTCAAGTTAGACGAGACTCTCTGGACATACAGAACATCATTCAAGACGCCAATAGGAAGAACACCATTTCAGTTGATATATGGTAAAGCATGTCACCTCCCTGTGGAGGTTGAGTATAAGGCACTTTAGGCTATCAAGTTGCTGAACTTGGATATTGACACAGCTCAGGCTAAGAGAACTCTTGACATCCATGAGTTGGAAGAAATAAGACTTGATGCTTATGAGAGTTCCAATATCTACAAGGAAAGGACAAAGAATTTTCATGACAAGAAGATTATTGTCAAGGAACTAAAGGCTGGGGATCGAGTTTTGCTTTTCAACTCCAAACTTAAGTTATTTCCTGGAAAGCTTAAGTCTAGGTGGTCTGGACCTTTTGAAGTCAAGGAAGTTCTGCCATTCGGAGCCATCACTCTTCTGAACAAGGATGGTAGCAAATTCACTATAAATGGTCAGAGAGTCAAGAAAAATTTAGCTGATCAAATCCGACCAGAGGGGTCTTCTGTGCTCCTCTATGAACCCCAACAAGCATAAAAAAAACTGAAAAGTCAAGCTAGGGACTTTAAACAAGCTCACTTGGGAGGAAGTCCCAAAGGTATCATTGTAAATATTTTCTAGGATCCTTGTGTTTTTAATTTTTGTTTTTGGTTTTCTAGTATTCTAGAATCTACAGAAAGGAGTATGAGCAACAAAAAAAGAAGAGTGAAAGTAGCAGTAAACAAAGTGAGTTCAGAGTAAAAACCGAGTATGGTGGGTTCTACAGAAGAGATAGAAGATACAGAGGAAATAATGGAAAGAAAGAGTCAGAGTGTGTTGGTTTTATGTGGGAACAGAAGGAAAATATAGAGAGGGAATCTTAATTATTGGTTTTATCACTCTTCTCCTCTCACCCACGTGCCCATCATCTCACCCTTTATTTTCCCTCACTAGACATATCACTTTTATGTCTCATCCTCTCACATCATCCCACCACCACTCACCCACCACACTCCCTTTCACACCCCTTCACAATCCCTTTAATTATTTAACTTCTCTCTACTCTCTCCTCTCACCAACCAAGACAAACTCTCTCACTCTCGACATCATCATCTCACTTCACTCACTCTCTCTTGCTTGATTTTACGAAGGAACTGCACCAACACACATCGCCTCGACCACCGTAAGTCTTCACCTGTTCCGACAAAGCATCACACTCGAGCCATCGTTGTTCCTCACTCGAGCCTGTCAACTCGATCCGACCGACATCATTTCCCCCACTCTCGACGCCTGCTTCCGTCGAAATCAATTGAGCCAACCACTTGAGCCGACATCATTCACTCGATACTGTTCAAACCTAACATCTTGACCACGCTCTGTAACACACGTTTCTTAACACTGCAAATCTCACATTCGATTATTGCTCTTGTTATCTGCTCAGTAACATATTAACATTTAGCTTTGAGTTTACCATGTCTCAGAGAAACAGAAAAAGTACTGAGCATATACATGAGATGAGAGAAGCATATGGTTGTGTTGGTGGAGAATGCTCATCACCTGAGTCCATGGCAAAGCGTTTCCTGAAAATGAAGAACATGGTTGACGAAGTTGTTGGGGGTTCAACACAGGCAGCGGGGTCAAGCAGACCAGCCAAACCGCTCACTAAGAGTAAGAGTCGTGGGAAGAGACCGGTACCAGCCTCTAACTCAAGAGAGGAAGACAGTGATTATGAACAGGAGGAACCTGACTTGCGTTCATGACAAGCGCCTAGGAAATCTGTGAGAAGGAGAGCATCTGAGACGAAATTGACTCCCAAGGAGTACTACGAGCTGTTCCAGCAGTTGGAGTTCAATGGAACAAGATACCTTTATGTTGAGACGATGGAACAGCTCGGGATTGGGGAGGATTTTCAGTATCTATTTAGGCGGTGTCATCTGGAGCGACTCATGAACACCGCCAAGAATGGATACAAGGAGGAGACAATCCAGTTCCTCGCTACTCTGGAGATGCACTTGTATGCGGATGAGCCAGGCACGATGTCTAATGGAGGTCTGAGCTACGTTACATTCTGCGTTCATGGCCAGTTCTACAATCTTACCTTCCAAACCATCGAAGAGATATTTGGATTTCCCAGCCGAACGGGAACTACACCGCAGTTTGACAGGAATAAAGTATCCGCACTCTGGGCAACGATTGGAAGCGCGCCCACATTCACTTCATCGAAAAAAAAGGCAATAAACCTAAGAAGCTCAGTGTTGCGTTACTTCCACAAGGTGGTTGCCAATGCATTCTACGCCAAGGAGATTAAGGGATACATCACGAATGGTGAACTTGAGATGATTGATCTAGCGCTTAAGGGACTCTCGTTCACTGCCGTGGATTGCACCGCGCTGCAAGGTGACACATCCAACGCTTCCGTCTCGCTGTAACTTCTCAACTACATAATGTCGTACAAGTCTTGGATTTCGAGACTCAACAGCAGCCACTCTCGAGGAGTGATGTGCATGGGCGGCGTGGTGACATGGTTTCTTGAGGCTGCTGGTGTTCCATTACTATCCGAGTCACACCCACCACGCTGGATCGACGTGAACAACTTGCGGCAGTTGCGCACTCTGGAGCGGGGTTTGAGGCAGGGACGTTTGCTTTACAAGTTTGTGCATCCTGAGGTCAGTCCCTCAAGATTGCTCCTACCTTGCGTCGAGCTGAATATAATCTTGCAAGGTGAGAATATCGAGTTCATCCCTCCCACGGATACCCTGTACAATTTCGGAGGCTGAGGAGAAACATGTAGAAGTTGCAGAACCAGAAGCTGAACCGATGGAGGAAGGCGTCGTTGAGTAACGCCTAGAGTAGTTTCACTTCGAGGAGTACTCAGAACCAAGACTGGCCAAAGGAGTTAGAGCAGCTCATGAACGTGTCAAAAAGCTACTGAGATGAGGGAAGGCAAGAGATACAGCGTTCAGCAGTTTTACGAAGACATTCACGAACTTCATGCGTAAGTTCAGCTGCTCGACATCTACTACCGCCATCCATTGGTCTATCCCCGACGACACCAGACCAATGCCGGGACGCGCCTCCACGAGCCTCGAGCCAACTCGTCATCAAGCACTCTCTCTAATTCCCTCTCCAGCACGTCAATCTTCATATGTGTCACGGGAGCATCAGCCTACGCCAGCCCCGTCACGACATTCGTCTGAGAATGAGCCGACGTTCCCGAGGTTCCAGAGCCTCCTCCAGTCATTGATCAGCGCATCGTTCTGCGGCTCAAGATGAGCATGAGGTTGAGGTTGAGCAGCGAGATGAACATTAGGGTGATTATCAGGGCATGCACGGGGTTGAGCAGCAGGTTGAACATCAAGGTGATTATCAGCCTACCAAGGTGGTTGTGCTAGTATCGGACCATGGTGAGTCCAGAATTGATGACATGCAGTGTGACGAGCAGTCGAACATGTATCCGAACACGCAGGCGGTTGAGCAGCAAGTCGACCAACCAGCTGAGGTCACTCCTGCGAATCCCGAACAAGGCGAAGGATAGAGTCAGTTTCATGCACCGACTCCTTGGGCGAGTTCCGACTCCTTCTTCTACTACTGAGGTACTCCTACCTTCCCTTTGTATATACCATTTCATTCATGCATTGTTTGTGTTGTGATTCTTAAATCCTCCAACTAATTTTTCTTACACAGGAGACTGTGTAATTTATGTTTGGGGGAGAGTTTGTGATGATGTATCTGATGTTGTGATTTGTGATTCTTATTACAATTTTTGCATCATATCATGTTTGAGTTTGCATCCATCTATTTGCATAAAAAAAAAATCGAAAATTTCCACAAAAACAAAGTGTTCATGTAGTTTGCACTTGCATATAAGGAATGAGTCTAGTGTTATTCATATAGGGTTGTTGCACTTAGCCTAGGGGTTGATGATGATTGACACCTTGTTAGCATGATGGATTCAATAGGATAGGATCAAGGCCCTTGTTATTAGTTCTTTGATGCTTGTTGATTGAACTTGAAATGTAAGATTGAAGCATGTTTTGAATTGACGTCATTCCCTATCTATCTTAACCTAATCCTGACTTGCAATTATCTTGTTATGCATTGAAGTCGAACTCATGGATACCATATACATACTTGGATTATCTTTCACATTTTTACCACCCTTGTCAATCCAAGTAGTTGATTCCCATCTTTGAAACAGTTTCCCGCACCCTTAGTCAACCGTTCTTTCAAGCCAATTGTATTCTTGAGTGTCAGGCCTTTTCCAAGTTGAGCTTATTAGAAAGTGTTAGGTTCTAACCAACAATAGTAGGATCCTGTGTAGTTCTAGTTCGAGTTATCCGGACTAGTAGGACTCGGTGAGAACTCGATTTTGGGTATTGGGTATGGAAAAGTAAAGGGTAGAAAGTCTTTAGGAAGGGGATGTGTTTTCAAAGTTTACAAGTCTAGTAAAGGATTTGGGTTGAGCAAAGTAAAAAGAGTTATTATTTCTGGGCATAAAATAAAAAGATTAGACAAAGAAAAGAAAGTAAAAATGCTTAAGATGTCTAGAGTCCTTGGAAGAAAAGAAAAGGAACCATAATGATAATAAAGATTTCTCAATCCGCTAGAATGATAAGAAGTGACCTCCTCCTAAGACTAAGTGCAAATAATAAGAGAATGGGTTTGAGAAGAGATATTGATGAAGGGTAGAGATAGGAACAACTCTGGGGGTTAGAATGTTAGAGCTAAGTTTCCTTGGGACCTTTGGGTAGATAGGGTACTACTCTTGTATATATTAGTTGGTTTCAGTTTTTAACCTTCTCTTAAGCTCAACTCCTTTTCATGAGAGAACCTTGTTATGTATTGATGCAACCACTTGAGAAGGAGACCTCACTTGTCTCTAACCTTTTACCTTAGCCAAATGAGTTTGACGACATTGCATAGCTTGATTCACGGTTCTCTGTTAACGAATGTTAAAGGGAGTGATTGATAGGATTGCATTTGTGGATTAAAGAAATAAAGTTCTTTCACCATCTATCATAGAATTAAGAACAAGGACCTTGATTCTAACTATTTTATTCAGCATGTTTTAGGTTCTGAGACCCCATCTTCACACCTCTCTTCCATACTTTGTTCTTGATTGTTTGCTTGAGGGCAAGCAAAGAATAAGTTTGGGGGAGTTGATATGTCTATATTTTACTTATTCGTAGCATGTATTTGTCATGCATTTAGATAGGATAACTAGTTGTTTTGTATCATTTTCTAGCTTCTTTTATACACTTTTTGGAGTATTTCAGGTATCAAGGAGACGTCGGAAACACACTGTTTGAGCCACGTTTCGATCCACGTCTCAAGCCACATCTCGAGCCATCCAGTCAAGCCACGACTCGAGCCACATCTCGAGCCATCCAGTTGAGCCCACCTTTGAGCCACTCGGTCAAGCCACCCATCACGCGCGTCACTCGACTTCGTTCGAGCCACCTCGGTCAAGCCACGATGAAATTGCACATGTCAGGAAGACACTCCGTCTCACACGCTTCAGGAGATTCCCAAACCGACTCTTTGCCTCTTCATTTGAAGTTTTAGGGATTTACATGTTTTTATATAATTACATTTTGTTAAGTCTTGGCCTACGACATCTTTTATCTCGTTTAGTTCTTTTCCTTAAGGTTTTACCTAGCTACCAAAAACGTTCTCAGACTTTGTAATCTGACATCTTTGAGTTTATTCAGTTTTTGCATTTGATTTCTTCTACAAAGTTGTTCTTCCCATTTTTATCTATCTAATGATGCATGATTCAATGTTTTCTGAGTTTGTATCGTTGATGATAATTTCTAGATCCGAGTAGTGTTAGAGTTCTTGAGGATGTGACAGATTAGGTGGAGGATCTTAGGATGTAGGGTGTTTAAGCTTTGATTTGTATGATTTCTTTCTGGACTAGAGTTAGAAATACTAGTTTCTCTCTGATCAATTGGAACTAGGCCTTAGACATTTCCACACCCAAAAGGTGTTCGATGAAATGTCTGACCAACTAGTGCCAGAGACTTACATTCCTAGCCTAAGAGATTAGTTGTCTAGGATGTTCGTTGACGTGAATGAACTTGTTTGTCATGTCTGCTTGATCATGTTGCTCTAGCGAGAGCTAGGTTTGGAAGTGGTTGAGTTTGAGTAGCTTCTGTCAAGAGATTGGATTAGCTAAGTAGTGATGTTCATTGTTTAGGGATAGTTTGCTTGTGGCATGTTAAACACTCTATAGACTAGGATACTCCACCGAAATCAATTACTCCCATCCTTAGGACTTCTTTCTTTCTGATTTTTATTGCATTCCTGAGACTGTTTCGCCTTTTGCTGTTTAGTTCATGTTTAGACTCGTTTCTATTTTCATTCATTTTCGCTTCTTGTCATGCATTCTCGTTTCTAGTTCTGTAACTCATTTCCCTTTTGCATTCTGATCATTCTAGGATTGTTAGAGATAAAACGACTTTGAATTAGCTTGACTTGCGATTTCCTGATTGCATCTTGATTGCTAGCAACATCCTATTTGGATTGACACCATAAGTACTACAACACATAAGGTTAATTGAACCTGCTAGGACACACAAAAATTCTAGTATCAATGACATTTAGGGGGGGAGGGCAAGCAATGATTAGCTTTGCCCTCCATCTTTTATTTGGAAGCAAAAGAAACATGAACATAACATAAATACACACAAATGTCACACTTGGTACTTATATAACAAGGTTATTTCAAACATTTTTCTTGCAGTGGTAGTTTTTGTCCGGTCATTCAATAACCTTGTCGCAAACTGGAGGAGAACCGTGTTTTTCTATAAAACATTTACGACATACCCGTTAATTAAAATTTTCTAAATATTTCACAAACACATTCGTTTTCAACCAGTAAATCAATCGTTTAAATTTTTTTATCATGTTGAAACCAGTCCTCCCCTAAATGAAAAGTCGTCCACAGTAATGATGAGCTCATAACCAAAGTAAACCTGTGTCAACTAGCGTAAAGTTAAAAAATAGACGTGGTTATGGTATTGCTTTGTTATTTTTCCTATATTAGTGGGATTCTATTACCCACTTCTCCATGTACGTTTCTCTAGGAACCGGTTTTAGAATGTTAGGCGGGAATGAATTGACGAACACAAATACAAAACGATTGATGATTATTTTGGAATGAATTGACGAACACAAATACAAAACGATTATATTATATATGATGATTAAAATAAAAGTGCCTAGAAGATAAGATTACATTTGAGAGGGGGGGGGGGCAAGCAATGGTAAGCTTTGCCCTTAATGTTTTTTATTTGGAAGCAAAAGAAACTTGAACATAAACACATGCAAATGTCATGTCCTCACACCGAAAGGGAACAAAAGTCACACTTGGTAATTACATGTTGAGCTTATTTTTAAGCCTTTTTGTAGCCGTGGCAGTGACTGTCAGTTCCCTCAACAACCGCCCAGCAGACTGGAGGACTACCGTATGTAGCTACGCAACACGTACAACATTGAGAATTTGTTGTACCGTGGGCCGACGGGCACTCGCCAAGGAACACACGTGAAGCGGCCGTAAGACATCCACCAGCACCACAGGTTTGAGCCTCAGTATTAAGGATTCCTAGATGTTGACATATTAATTCGTCAGCAGAAGATACTTAAGAGGCAACTGCAAAGTACAATATATAGATGAGATCAACTTTGTAAAACTAATATTATACCAGTTGAAGCCATCAGGAGAACAACCAAGAGAACAGTAAAGCTGACGGAGTTGATGAGGTTCTTTGCCATTTCTTTTCTTCTTTGCTTTGCCTTCGCTGAAACTTGTTTTTTGCTAACTCTATATGCTTAAGTATGTGAATGATCAACTTTGACTTTGTATGAGCATAAAGTAAATAACGCACAAACTTTGTTGATGGGTTTGGTTTTTCCTACATCTTCGGGACCTAGTCCAGAACAAATTCACTAGAACAAGATAGCAATTACAATTGCATATGATACAAGCACTACTATGCCTATCAATCTTTTCTAGATGAATAAACCATCAAAAGATCTCTCTATCTTATTGATGGGGCGACACCATACATCTTGTGTGCATCTCTCAAAACTACCTTAAAGCGCGCAAGTCTTCATGAAACACTTTCTCGGTATTTTTATCAATTGCCCAACCCCAGGGTTGGCAACTTTCCTATTATACAACAAATAGGAAATTGAGAACTTTCCTTTTTCTTTTTGGATAAGAAAAGTTTCTTTCCATGATCTTATCTTGAATCTTCCATTCTAGATGTTCATCCAGCTCAACAGCCGCCACTTGTCCTGTCCAAGTCGGTCTTAAACTTATGTACTCAAAATCTTTAATTCAGCTTCTTGTACTACTTCCTATATTAACGTCGGACTAGTACAAGAATTGGTTCAGGCGTTTGATACATCCTCTGATATATCTAACTGCAGAGTTCTTTATTCAACATCTTATCTTCTTCTCTGCTTTGTGTCAATCACTGTGTCACCACGATCACCAAGTGCTACTTAAGGTTTGATGTACCAATACTCGTATCAACTTAATACTTCATCCTCTGTATCAGCTCTAACAGCAATTGTATTAAGTAATACTTCATCCTCTTTGTCATTTCTGTCCATTGTCTTTGTCTTAACTGATGCACCATCACTGAGACATCTGTGATGTATCTCTCTATCCATGTCTCATCCATTACAGTCACTTATGAGAGATTTCACCACATATTCTAAACCTTATAAAACTTCAGTTAACACAACATCTTCAATCTTTCCCTTTGTGATTGAGTTTTATAATCCATGCTCCTTTTAAAACCAGCTTCAGTCTCTCCCTTAATGATTGACTTTTCAATTCTATGCATCTTATAAAACCAATCATCACAATATGTTCAATCTCTCCCTTGATGACTGAGTTTTAAATCTCCTTCAATCTCTCACTTCATGTTACATCATGTATTAGTCTTGAAAGATCATGACATCTTCATTCTCCCCATTTTTAACTTAGTTTGATACTAAAGCACATTCTTTAATCTCTAATCACTAGTAGAGCTCCCCATAATACTGGCTTTTACCTCACAACAAACTTGACATTCTCTTCTCCCCCAGCTTGAGTGCAAACTCAGTTAAAAACAATTAACAAGTATCTTAATTCACCCATCTCGAGTGCTTCATCTTTGCATAGCATCTTACGTAGTCTTGAATATAACCAGTTGCTAATCATGCCTTTAATGCACCCATCTTTTGAGCATAAATTTTGAATTTCCTTTTACTTGTTATACTGGAAGCAATCTCTGCAGCCCTGCAACCATCCTCTGAGATGATCCCTTCTCATGCGCAACCTTGAATTCTCCTTGAAATTTTGATATAAACATCTCTACCTCATAATCGATTCTGAATCCATATGACAAAATCTCGAACACAAAACTCCACCAGAAATTATAGCAACCAATATCAACTTTTAGATTTTTCTGTGCACTACTTTCTGCTAGCTTTTCTTGTAGCTATCTCACACGAGCTGATCCAATGATATTTCTATATTAACATCATGAATTACCTTGAAATTTGCAGATTCCTGAAACTTCTCTTAATTCAGTTCATGTCCTCAAGACCCATTCTTCAAATCAAGTCCTGAAAACCAGATAAGAAAACTCCCCCATTCCAGAAATGTGCGATATCTCCCCCTGTTTTTGCCTCTAATTGTGTTTAAGAGCTAGACCGTATTTTGACATCTGGTGCAGACTTCAATAGATACTTTTGATACAACTTTTGATCATTCTCTGAAGTTCCTTCTCTTCACTTGAAGTTTGAAAAAAAAACGATTATGCTTGCGCCTTGTATTCCTTCTTCATATACTTTTGGGGGCATATTCTTCCTCTTCTTATGCAAATCTCTCATGCTTAAATGACAACCAAGATCAACATCCATCATGAGTTACACGGTGGATAACACTCCCCCTACACCACTGCATCACATTTGTCCCATACTTGGCTGCTCACGTATTAAAACAAAACACTCTTGTGTATCATTAAACTGCAACTATTTATGTTTCAACATCGTTGCAACGTTTAGTTTTTCCTGCCATGAAGGCTTCTCGTGAACTTATGTACCTGACAACCATGCCTTTCCCGGCTCACACCTGCTGTAACTCCCTTTCCCGGGACTCTAGCACCACCGGCCGCACAATCCTGGCGCAACAGCCACACATTCATGACCGCTCCATTCATAAAACCCTGACCCACTGGTCAATACATCCAAAGCCTGAGATTAAACCACCATCACTCTCTCGATGTCTACATTCAGTCGTTATGTTTATACTCACGTCCTAGGCATTGATTGCTCCCAACTTTTCCATTCTTAGGTCGTAACCTTCGAGCCATACCGATCTCACTCTCAGACCACCGTCTTTCAGTTATACCGTCTCACTCTTGGACCATAATCCTCAAGATCTCGGTATAAGAGGAAATAATCATCCCCTCTGCCACTCTCGGATCCCACAGCCCCTCGAGCTATCAGTATTCAGGGGAATCACCACCCCCTCAGAAGCAACAATCCTTAACGACTATAAACAACTCCCAACCAAAAGTACCTCTTGTGGTCCGAGTATAACATTGCAATGTTACAACTGTCCACTCAACTTCTCATATCAACCTGGATTACCCACCAATCAGAGAAGTATCTGATCGAACTGCATATGACCACCTATCTGCCCCTCTAGGCTCGATACCTCTCGAGAAGAATCTCGTACCGGTCATCTACAACTGCTCCATCCTCCTAACAAAAGATGGATAGTCCTCAACATCCGCAGCCCTCGGCTGCACCCCGCCACATGCGGTACAACTGGAGCCTGCAGTGGTACCCCCCCTCGGTAACCGCTCCCACAGCACGCCAACAGATCCGCCAAGCGATCATCTCGACCTTGGGCTCCACCCGCTGCAACCCCACACCTGGGTTTCCAGCACATCCGGCACGCTCACCGGCTGAAACCCTCTTTGGTCCCTCCTGATAGGCTTGCGACCCTCTGACATACCTCCTCGTGGAAGTCTAGACCACACACTCGATGGCCTCGGGAACTCGCCCGACCACGGCCACGACAACGCCCACGTCCACGACCAGCAACTCAACCACCTTTAACCACTGATCTTCCAAGAACAGAGGCTAACAAGCATAAAACAAAACAAAACCACACAAAGAAACATAACACTAACTCACCGTGGAATCTCATTGAAGGCTCAAATAGGATGTTCTAGGACTCCATGCCTCACACAATTGATTAACTCACGTAATCAATCAGAGCATACAATCCCAACATCATCAACAGAAACCTAGTGAACCCAAACCTAGAACCGTAAGGGCTCTGATACCAAACTGAAACGACCTGACCCTTTTTTTTTTAATTAATAAATAATAAATATATAAATATAATATAATAATAAACATCTAAGCTAGTGGTCCCATACCCACTAGCCACCTAACCACTATCATACCAAAAGCGGAAAAATAAAACCAATAAACCAATAACCAATATCAAATAAACCTTAATAACTCCAAAACCATAAACTAAAGATCCAATCAACATAAACCAGAGAACCATCAATCCTAAACAACATTCTAGGACTCAACTCTAACAATCTAACAAAAGCCAGACGACAACCAAGCGAGCCACTAGAACATCCTCCTCTTCATTTCCATGATCCCACGGTCATAGTTTGCGTCTACCTGCACCACAAACACAATGAGATGCGTGAGTATTACCAGAAATACCCAGTGAGGCGATCCTCCCATCTACAAGCTATACACACAAGCAAATCAAGAGTACAACTCCAAATAAAATATAACAAACCAACCATTAAACAGAACAACCAATAACACTTTCACCACACCTACACATCATCACACAAAACAAGTCATACAACCTAATCGCTTAGATAAGCTCATGGTCATGCACTCACTTTAACAAGTGATTCACGAAAAGAACAACAACCAAATGAGAGGCTCTCCAATATCCAAGAACAACCAAACTCACTCCGTTAACTTTCTAATCCCTTTGGTGAAAAGCAAGGTCGACATGTCCAGAAGCTTCCCACAAAATTTCAGAACGATCAGATCTCAGGTGAAACCGCAATCGATCCCGAAACACCCGCTGGTCTCAATCCGCGACTGAGACGAAACGCCCCACTAAACTGCCAATAACTCCTAGAATATTAACCCAAGTTCACTTCTGTAAAAAGGAGAGTGTACGAAAATCTCATAGATACAACCCTACCAAAAATCAATACCTTTCGAAACGTTTTGAGTAATCGGATCTTCCTTCTCCCAAACCCTGACAGTTCTGTTTCTCTCATTACTCTAAAGAAAAAGCTTCATCTCCTTCTCTTTCTCCTTTACACTAAACAACTAAGAGTTCTCTCCCTTTCTCTCCCTTTCTCTCTCATAACAATGTCGACAATAGCAAAAACAGGAGAGGAGGCGTGACTTTGAGAAAGAGATTAGGGATTTTTGGTTTAATTAGATTAAACCATGATTTAATTAAACTAAAATTAATTAAATTCTACTCTTTTGGTTTACTCAACATATCTCTAATTCTATTCCCGGAACACAGATGTTACAGGTACCTACGAAAACAGTGGCCTAAAATAGCGTTTATGAAAAAGCTATGAATGACGTAATATAACATTTCTCTACTGCTATCAATGTAGATATTTGTTGTTGTGGAAACATGAAATTTTCTTTCTTTTCAACATTCTTCAGTTTCTTCACAACTACCAATGATATCCTTAAGAACTCTATTATATAGGCTGTCTTTCTCATGTCATGAATCATTGTTACCCATATCATTTTGCTTTGAACAAGAACCCGCTCTTTGTTTTCTTCTAAAGACACTCTTTCTAGGGAGCTCAACATTCTTCTCCCTCTTTTTGTTTTCAAGTTCTTGACACATACATCAACACACTTTCAGATCAGGCTTCAACCAATAAAGATGCAGACTCTCAATTCACTTTCTATGAGTTTCTGGAATTGTCTTGTTTAAATACAGTTAGCTCCCCCTTTTCCACTAAGTAGAAAAAATAGTAACAGAGACGTGAGTCTCTCTCTCCAAAATTCTCTTGCTCCAGCTTTTTAGTCTCTACTAAGCTGCTTCAATGTCTCATTTCATCATCACACATATTGATTACTTTTCTAAGACTTCAAAAACCTGCACCTTTCCTTTTACAGTGTCTTCTCTCTGCTGATAACCCAAAAAAAAATGTAAGTTTAACCAATGGAGTCTGCTTTTTGGGCTTCAAAGCAATAAAAGATTGAAGTTTCCTTTAAAATCACACATCTCTCGTACTGGAGCTTCTTCACCTTTCTATTCTCAAAATCAAAATCGCACGCATCTTGCTTTTGTCTTCAATTTCAAGAATACCTTAAACTCACCCTTTGATTTCTTCTTCGTGAAATTGTAGAATCATTAAATCAATAAGAGATAATATTATCATCTTATGATTTTGACCAGTTGAAGTCACCTCATCTCTTCTTCCTCAATAATTTTTCTCTGAACTCACTTGATTTCTCATTCTCTCATTGTGAATTGAAGCCTCTCTTCTATACTCGTTTAGTAATAATCTTAAAGCTTACTCAAATTTCAAACAGACCCATCAAGTAGCTTCAACTGTGAGTTGGACGATACTCAGCTTCCTCACCATCTTCGAACACTTTAATGAAGCTTTATGAGCATTGCAATGTTAGGCAACTTCTCTAGAGAAAATGCATAGAAGTACGAAACCACAAACCTAATCCTCCAAGTTACGCCATCAAAGATCGATTTGTGTTGCCCCTCTATTTTCTTAGTAGCTTCAATACATGTTTCCAGCTTTTCACTCTGTTTCTTATATTGGGCTTTTCTGGGCCTAAAATAACAAATCAGAAACTTGCCCAAACTATCAAAATAATCCTTCTCGAAAACTTCCTTCTCTTTCCGACGGCAAGGAAACACGTTTCTGAATTTTTCGGTGAATTCATTCTTACACCTTCGTGCCTTTCTCGTGGTAGCAAGATATCGTGATGACATTGTTGCTCCTTTGCTTCTTTCAAATTTACTCAAAACTGAAGTATCAGCCATGATTCCTAAATCCTACCGAACCCCTTCGTTCAAACTTCGAACTCTTGCTTCTTTTAACAGCACCAGAAGCGATGATCTTTCGACGTTTCTGAATCTCCAGGTTTCTGAAGCGATGATCTTTCGACGTTTCTGAAGCGATGATCTTTCGATGATCTTTCGACGTTTCGATGATACGTCGTCAACTTTTATGATAGTTCTTACACTGTTACACACCATATCTCTCTTTTGCTTTGTTTCTTCAAATCTCACAAACCATGTGGATCAACTCAATTTCCAATCTCATTATTCGCTAGCCACACATCCAGGATCACACCCGAAACAAGAACAGATCTCTATCAAGCACCCGCTCTGATACCAATTGTAAACGCATATTTGTGGCTAACTTTATATGCTTAAGTACGTGAATGATCGACTTCGACTTTGTATGAGCATAAAGTAAAATAACGCACAAACTTTGTTGACGGGGTTCAGTTTTTCCTACATCCTAGGGACCTAGTCCAGAACAAATTCACTAGAACAAGATAGTCATTACAACTGCATATGATACAAGCACTACTATGCCTATCAATCTTCTCTAGATGAATAAACCATCAAAAGATCTCTCTATCTTATTGATGGGGCAACTCTTCATGTGTGCATCTCTCAAAACTACCTTGAAGCGCGCAAGTCTTCATGAAGCACCTTCTCGGTATTTATATCAATTGCCCAACCCCTAGGGTTGGCAACTTTCCTATTATACAACAAATAGGAAATTGAGAATTTTCCTTTTTCTTTTTGGATAAGGAAAGTTTCTCTCCATGATCTCATCTAGAATCTTCCATTCTAGACATCTAGAATCTTCCATTCTAGATGTTCATCCAGCTCAGCAGCCGCCACTTGTCTTGTCCAAGTCGGTCTTAAGCTTATGTACTCAAACTCTTTAATTCAGCTTCTTGTACTACTTCCTATATTAACGTCAGACTAGTACAAGAACTGGTTCAGACGTTTGATACATCCTCTGATATATCTAACTGCAGAGTTCTTTATTCAACATCTTATTTTCTTCTCTGCTTTGTGTCAATCACTGTGTCAGCACGATCACCAAGCGCTACTTAAGGTTTGATGTACCAGTAATCGTATCAACTTAATACTTCATCCTCTATATCAGCTCTAACAGCAATTGTATTAAGTAATACTTAACTGATGCACCATCACTGAGACATCTGTGATGTATCTCTCTATCCATGTCTCATCCATTACAGTCACTTATAAGAGATTTCACCACATATTCTAAACCTTATAAAACTTCTGTCAACAAAACATCTTCAAATTTGTATATACATCAAAGGATAAAATTACTATAAAATTCGGAATATGTCTATATTATTTAGCAAAAACAAAACATATCTACAAATTAATATATTATGCATTTTATACGAATTAAGCTTAAGTGATAACTAATATAAAAAATAAAATAAAAAACATATTACCAAGTCCTATATCTATTCACATTTAATTCTAAACTAATACTCATTATTTAACTTTAATTTCTCACTATAAATATTTTTTTATTCACTAAATTTATTTATAGTTTTACAGTTTTAATAATGTTCAAAGTATATCTTTTTAAATATATTACATGTATTTTAGTAATTTTGGGTGAGTAAAATACTCTTTTACTCGTTTAGGTGTTATCGAATTAGATTATTCTGAGCATTTTTTTCATTAGTTTTGAATTTTATTTGGAAGAAAAAGAAACATGAACATAACATAAATACACACAACTGTCATACTTGGTACTTATATAACAAGGTTATTTCAAGCATTTTTCTTGCAGTGGCAGTTTTTGTCCGGTCATTCAATAACCTTATCGCAGACTGGAGGGGAATCGTATTTTTCTATAAAAGACTTACGACATACCCGTTAATTAAAAAATTATAAATATTTAACAAACACATTCGTTTTCGACCAGTAAATCAATCGTTTAAATTTTTTTATCATGTTGAAACCAGTCATCCTCTAAATAAAAAGTCGTCCACAGTCATTGATCGTAACCGAAGTAAACCAGTGTCAACTAGTGTAAAGTTAAAAAATAGACGTGGTTATGGTATTGCTTTGTTATTTCTCCTATATTATTGGGATTCTATCACCCACCTCTCCATGTACGTTTCTCTAGGAACCGGTTTTGAATGTTAGGCGGGAATGGATTGACGAACACAAATACAAAACGATTATATTATATATGATGATTAAAATAAAAGTGCATAGAAGATAAGATTACATTTGAGAGGGGGGCAAGCAATGGTAAGCTTTGCCCTTAATGTTTTTTATTTGGAGAAACGTGAACATAAACACACGCAAATGTCATGTCCTCACACCGAAAGGGACCAAAAGTCACACTTGGTAATTACATGATGAGGTTATTTTTAAGCCTTTTTGTAGCAGTGGCAGTGACTGTCAGTTCCCTCAACAACCGCCCAGCAGACTGGAGGACTACCGTATGTGGCTACGCAACACGTACAACATTGAGCATTTGTTGTACCGTGGGCCGACGGGCACTCGCCAAGGAACACACGTGAAGCGGCCGTAAGACATCCACCAGCACCACAGGTTTGAGCCTCAGTATTAAGGATTCCTAGATGTTGACATATTAATTCGTCAGCAGAAGATACTTAAGAGGCAACTGCAAAGTACAATATATAGATGAGATCAACTTTGTAAAACTAATATTATACCAGTTGAAGCCATCAGGAGAACAACCAAGAGAACAGTAAAGCTGACGGAGTTGGTGAGGTTCTTTGCCATTTCTTTTCTTCTATGCTTTGCCTTCGCTGAAACTTGTTCTTTTTGTTTTTCTTTTGGATTAGCTTCAAACTTTGATGGTTTAAATTCGTAGGTGTGGTCATCTATTTATAGTCAAAATTTTGCAACTTTGTTATATTTGTTTAATCACTTCTCTCTTCTTTCTGATTTTCCCAAGTTCATAATGTCGCCACAATTATGCATGGCCGTCTTTGTTATCCTCTTTTTTTAATCATGCACTTGTCTTTAAAAAATCAACTTAAAAGAAGGTCATCTCTGTAGAAATTGTTTTTTATGTTCATTTTTCTTTAGTTTGAAATAACTATTGTTTAAAATTGATATCGTTGTGAGTAAGCAGGAATTTTGGCAATTCTTTAATCCAACAATGATAACGATTTTCCCTCATCAGTTCATTAAATAACTTTAGGGTTTCAGCTACAAGGTAACACTCATGGCGACACTCCTAACTCGCCGAGATTATAATTTTAATTTTAATAAATTTAGGGGTATGTCTCGAAAATAAAACTAGACATAGAATTTACGAAAGAAACTTATCTTCGTGGTATTTATAACGTTGTAAATACAATAATTAATTCTAAAAGGTCAAATTCTTAATTAATTTGTGTATACATCAAAGGATAAAATTACTATAAAATTCGGAATATGTCTATATTATTTAGCAAAAACAAAACATATCTACAAATTAATATATTATGCATTTTATACGAATTAAAATTAAGTGATAACTAATATAAAAAAATATAAAAAAACATATTACCAAGTCCTATATCTATTCACATTTAATTCTAAACTAATAATCATTATTTAACTTTAATTTCTCACTATAAATATTTTTTTATTCACTAAATTTATTTATGGTTTTACAGTATTAATAATGTTCAAAGTATATCTTTTTAAATATATTACATGTATTTTAGTAATTTTGGGTGAGTAAAATACTATTTTACTCGTTTAGGTGTTATCGAATTAGATTATTCTGAGCATTTTTTTCATTAGTTTTGAATTTTTCTTAAATTTTAGAAACCAAAACCTCTTAGTGCAACGTGTCGATGCGAAACCTATATCAACTGGGTAATTCGAGAAGAACTACAAAAAACTGCTTCTTGTTATGAAAACTCTCAAGAGATTTAGCAAAAGGTAAGAACAAAATGCTTTTTAAGTAATTCTCATTTAAAACTGTGTTTGAAAGAAGAAATGTCTGGCCTTTTATATAAGAAAATTCGATATATCTAATAAATGGTTTTCGAATGTGAGGCGAGAATGGGTTGACGAACACAAATACAAAGCGAGTTTGTTTTTTCCATGATTAGCATAAAAGTTCAGAGAACATGAGATATTATATTTCATTTAGAGGGGGGGAGGCAAGCAATGATTAGCTTTGCCCTCCATCTTTTATTTGGAAGAAAAAGAAACATGAACATAACATAAATACACACAACTGTCATACTTGGTACTTATATAACAAGGTTATTTCAAACATTTTTCTTGCAGTGGCAGTTTTTGTCCGATCATTCAATAACCTTATCGCAGACAGGAAGAGAACCGTATATTTCTATAAAACACTTACGACATACCCGTTAATTAAAAAATTATAAATATTTAACAAACACATTCGTTTTCGACCAGTAAATCAATCGTTTAAAATTTTTTTATCATGTTGAAACCAGTCATCCTCTAAATAAAAAGTCGTCCACAGTCATTGATCGTAACCGAAGTAAACCAGTGTCAACTAGTGTAAAGTTAAAAAATAGACGTGGTTATGGTATTGCTTTGTTATTTCTCCTATATTAGTGGGATTCTATCACCCACCTCTCCATGTACGTTTCTCTAGGAACCGGTTTTGAATGTTAGGCGGGAATGGATTGACGAACACAAATACAAAACGATTATATTATATATGATGATTAAAATAAAAGTGCATAGAAGATAAGATTACATTTGAGAGGGGGGCAAGCAATGGTAAGCTTTGCCCTTAATGTTTTTTATTTGGAGAAACGTGAACATAAACACACGCAAATGTCATGTCCTCACACCGAAAGGGACCAAAAGTCACACTTGGTAATTACATGATGAGGTTATTTTTAAGCCTTTTTGTAGCAGTGGCAGTGACTGTCAGTTCCCTCAACAACCGCCCAGCAGACTGGAGGACTACCGTATGTGGCTACGCAACACGTACAACATTGAGCATTTGTTGTACCGTGGGCCGACGGGCACTCGCCAAGGAACACACGTGAAGCGGCCGTAAGACATCCACCAGCACCACAGGTTTGAGCCTCAGTATTAAGGATTCCTAGATGTTGACATATTAATTCGTCAGCAGAAGATACTTAAGAGGCAACTGCAAAGTACAATATATAGATGAGATCAACTTTGTAAAACTAATATTATACCAGTTGAAGCCATCAGGAGAACAACCAAGAGAACAGTAAAGCTGACGGAGTTGGTGAGGTTCTTTGCCATTTCTTTTCTTCTATGCTTTGCCTTCGCTGAAACTTGTTCTTTTTGTTTTTCTTTTGGATTAGCTTCAAACTTTGATGGTTTAAATTCGTAGGTGTGGTCATCTATTTATAGTCAAAATTTTGCAACTTTGTTATATTTGTTTAATCACTTCTCTCTTCTTTCTGATTTTCCCAAGTTCATAATGTCGCCACAATTATGCATGGCCGTCTTTGTTATCCTCTTTTTTTAATCATGCACTTGTCTTTAAAAAATCAACTTAAAAGAAGGTCATCTCTGTAGAAATTGTTTTTTATGTTCATTTTTCTTTAGTTTGAAATAACTATTGTTTAAAATTGATATCGTTGTGAGTAAGCAGGAATTTTGGCAATTCTTTAATCCAACAATGATAACGATTTTCCCTCATCAGTTCATTAAATAACTTTAGGGTTTCAGCTACAAGGCAACACTCATGGCGACACTCCTAACTCGCCGAGATTATAATTTTAATTTTAATAAATTTAGGGGTATGTCTCGAAAATAAAACTAGACATAGAATTTACGAAAGAAACTTATCTTCGTGGTATTTATAACGTTGTAAATACAATAATTAATTCTAAAAGGTCAAATTCTTAATTAATTTGTGTATACATCAAAGGATAAAATTACTATAAAATTCGGAATATGTCTATATTATTTAGCAAAAACAAAACATATCTACAAATTAATATATTATGCATTTTATACGAATTAAGATTAAGTGATAACTAATATAAAAAAAAATAAAAAAACATATTACCAAGTCCTATATCTATTCACATTTAATTCTAAACTAATAATCATTATTTAACTTTAATTTCTCACTATAAATATTTTTTTATTCACTAAATTTATTTATGGTTTTACAGTATTAATAATGTTCAAAGTATATCTTTTTTAATATATTACATGTATTTTAGTAATTTTGGGTGAGTAAAATACTATTTTACTCGTTTAGGTGTTATCGAATTAGATTATTCTGAGCATTTTTTTCATTAGTTTTGAATTTTTCTTAAATTTTAGAAACCAAAACCTCTTAGTGCAACGTGTCGATGCGAAACCTATATCAACTGGGTAATTCGAGAAGAACTACAAAAAACTGCTTCTTGTTATGAAAACTCTCAAGAGATTTAGCAAAAGGTAAGAACAAAATGCTTTTTAAGTAATTCTCATTTAAAACTGTGTTTGAAAGAAGAAATGTCTGGCCTTTTATATAAGAAAATTCGATATATCTAATAAATGGTTTTCGAATGTGAGGCGAGAATGGGTTGACGAACACAAATACAAAGCGAGTTTGTTTTTTCCATGATTAGCATAAAAGTTCAGAGAACATGAGATATTATATTTCATTTAGAGGGGGGGAGGCAAGCAATGATTAGCTTTGCCCTCCATCTTTTATTTGGAAGAAAAAGAAACATGAACATAACATAAATACACACAACTGTCATACTTGGTACTTATATAACAAGGTTATTTCAAACATTTTTCTTGCAGTGGCAGTTTTTGTCCGATCATTCAATAACCTTATCGCAGACAGGAAGAGAACCGTATATTTCTATAAAACACTTACGACATACCCGTTAATTAAAAAATTATAAATATTTAACAAACACATTCGTTTTCGACCAGTAAATCAATCGTTTAAAATTTTTTTATCATGTTGAAACCAGTCATCCTCTAAATAAAAAGTCGTCCACAGTCATTGATCGTAACCGAAGTAAACCAGTGTCAACTAGTGTAAAGTTAAAAAATAGACGTGGTTATGGTATTGCTTTGTTATTTCTCCTATATTAGTGGGATTCTATCACCCACCTCTCCATGTACGTTTCTCTAGGAACCGGTTTTGAATGTTAGGCGGGAATGGATTGACGAACACAAATACAAAACGATTATATTATATATGATGATTAAAATAAAAGTGCATAGAAGATAAGATTACATTTGAGAGGGGGGCAAGCAATGGTAAGCTTTGCCCTTAATGTTTTTTATTTGGAGAAACGTGAACATAAACACACGCAAATGTCATGTCCTCACACCGAAAGGGACCAAAAGTCACACTTGGTAATTACATGATGAGGTTATTTTTAAGCCTTTTTGTAGCAGTGGCAGTGACTGTCAGTTCCCTCAACAACCGCCCAGCAGACTGGAGGACTACCGTATGTGGCTACGCAACACGTACAACATTGAGCATTTGTTGTACCGTGGGCCGACGGGCACTCGCCAAGGAACACACGTGAAGCGGCCGTAAGACATCCACCAGCACCACAGGTTTGAGCCTCAGTATTAAGGATTCCTAGATGTTGACATATTAATTCGTCAGCAGAAGATACTTAAGAGGCAACTGCAAAGTACAATATATAGATGAGATCAACTTTGTAAAACTAATATTATACCAGTTGAAGCCATCAGGAGAACAACCAAGAGAACAGTAAAGCTGACGGAGTTGGTGAGGTTCTTTGCCATTTCTTTTCTTCTATGCTTTGCCTTCGCTGAAACTTGTTCTTTTTGTTTTTCTTTTGGATTAGCTTCAAACTTTGATGGTTTAAATTCGTAGGTGTGGTCATCTATTTATAGTCAAAATTTTGCAACTTTGTTATATTTGTTTAATCACTTCTCTCTTCTTTCTGATTTTCCCAAGTTCATAATGTCGCCACAATTATGCATGGCCGTCTTTGTTATCCTCTTTTTTTAATCATGCACTTGTCTTTAAAAAATCAACTTAAAAGAAGGTCATCTCTGTAGAAATTGTTTTTTATGTTCATTTTTCTTTAGTTTGAAATAACTATTGTTTAAAATTGATATCGTTGTGAGTAAGCAGGAATTTTGGCAATTCTTTAATCCAACAATGATAACGATTTTCCCTCATCAGTTCATTAAATAACTTTAGGGTTTCAGCTACAAGGTAACACTCATGGCGACACTCCTAACTCGCCGAGATTATAATTTTAATTTTAATAAATTTAGGGGTATGTCTCGAAAATAAAACTAGACATAGAATTTACGAAAGAAACTTATCTTCGTGGTATTTATAACGTTGTAAATACAATAATTAATTCTAAAAGGTCAAATTCTTAATTAATTTGTGTATACATCAAAGGATAAAATTACTATAAAATTCGGAATATGTCTATATTATTTAGCAAAAACAAAACATATCTACAAATTAATATATTATGCATTTTATACGAATTAAAATTAAGTGATAACTAATATAAAAAAATATAAAAAAACATATTACCAAGTCCTATATCTATTCACATTTAATTCTAAACTAATAATCATTATTTAACTTTAATTTCTCACTATAAATATTTTTTTATTCACTAAATTTATTTATGGTTTTACAGTATTAATAATGTTCAAAGTATATCTTTTTAAATATATTACATGTATTTTAGTAATTTTGGGTGAGTAAAATACTATTTTACTCGTTTAGGTGTTATCGAATTAGATTATTCTGAGCATTTTTTTCATTAGTTTTGAATTTTTCTTAAATTTTAGAAACCAAAACCTCTTAGTGCAACGTGTCGATGCGAAACCTATATCAACTGGGTAATTCGAGAAGAACTACAAAAAACTGCTTCTTGTTATGAAAACTCTCAAGAGATTTAGCAAAAGGTAAGAACAAAATGCTTTTTAAGTAATTCTCATTTAAAACTGTGTTTGAAAGAAGAAATGTCTGGCCTTTTATATAAGAAAATTCGATATATCTAATAAATGGTTTTCGAATGTGAGGCGAGAATGGGTTGACGAACACAAATACAAAGCGAGTTTGTTTTTTCCATGATTAGCATAAAAGTTCAGAGAACATGAGATATTATATTTCATTTAGAGGGGGGGAGGCAAGCAATGATTAGCTTTGCCCTCCATCTTTTATTTGGAAGAAAAAGAAACATGAACATAACATAAATACACACAACTGTCATACTTGGTACTTATATAACAAGGTTATTTCAAACATTTTTCTTGCAGTGGCAGTTTTTGTCCGATCATTCAATAACCTTATCGCAGACAGGAAGAGAACCGTATATTTCTATAAAACACTTACGACATACCCGTTAATTAAAAAATTATAAATATTTAACAAACACATTCGTTTTCGACCAGTAAATCAATCGTTTAAAATTTTTTTATCATGTTGAAACCAGTCATCCTCTAAATAAAAAGTCGTCCACAGTCATTGATCGTAACCGAAGTAAACCAGTGTCAACTAGTGTAAAGTTAAAAAATAGACGTGGTTATGGTATTGCTTTGTTATTTCTCCTATATTAGTGGGATTCTATCACCCACCTCTCCATGTACGTTTCTCTAGGAACCGGTTTTGAATGTTAGGCGGGAATGGATTGACGAACACAAATACAAAACGATTATATTATATATGATGATTAAAATAAAAGTGCATAGAAGATAAGATTACATTTGAGAGGGGGGCAAGCAATGGTAAGCTTTGCCCTTAATGTTTTTTATTTGGAGAAACGTGAACATAAACACACGCAAATGTCATGTCCTCACACCGAAAGGGACCAAAAGTCACACTTGGTAATTACATGATGAGGTTATTTTTAAGCCTTTTTGTAGCAGTGGCAGTGACTGTCAGTTCCCTCAACAACCGCCCAGCAGACTGGAGGACTACCGTATGTGGCTACGCAACACGTACAACATTGAGCATTTGTTGTACCGTGGGCCGACGGGCACTCGCCAAGGAACACACGTGAAGCGGCCGTAAGACATCCACCAGCACCACAGGTTTGAGCCTCAGTATTAAGGATTCCTAGATGTTGACATATTAATTCGTCAGCAGAAGATACTTAAGAGGCAACTGCAAAGTACAATATATAGATGAGATCAACTTTGTAAAACTAATATTATACCAGTTGAAGCCATCAGGAGAACAACCAAGAGAACAGTAAAGCTGACGGAGTTGGTGAGGTTCTTTGCCATTTCTTTTCTTCTATGCTTTGCCTTCGCTGAAACTTGTTCTTTTTGTTTTTCTTTTGGATTAGCTTCAAACTTTGATGGTTTAAATTCGTAGGTGTGGTCATCTATTTATAGTCAAAATTTTGCAACTTTGTTATATTTGTTTAATCACTTCTCTCTTCTTTCTGATTTTCCCAAGTTCATAATGTCGCCACAATTATGCATGGCCGTCTTTGTTATCCTCTTTTTTTAATCATGCACTTGTCTTTAAAAAATCAACTTAAAAGAAGGTCATCTCTGTAAAAATTGTTTTTTATGTTCATTTTTCTTTAGTTTGAAATAACTATTGTTTAAAATTGATATCGTTGTGAGTAAGCAGGAATTTTGGCAATTCTTTAATCCAACAATGATAACGATTTTCCCTCATCAGTTCATTAAATAACTTTAGGGTTTCAGCTACAAGGCAACACTCATGGCGACACTCCTAACTCGCCGAGATTATAATTTTAATTTTAATAAATTTAGGGGTATGTCTCGAAAATAAAACTAGACATAGAATTTACGAAAGAAACTTATCTTCGTGGTATTTATAACGTTGTAAATACAATAATTAATTCTAAAAGGTCAAATTCTTAATTAATTTGTGTATACATCAAAGGATAAAATTACTATAAAATTCGGAATATGTCTATATTATTTAGCAAAAACAAAACATATCTACAAATTAATATATTATGCATTTTATACGAATTAAAATTAAGTGATAACTAATATAAAAAAATATAAAAAAACATATTACCAAGTCCTATATCTATTCACATTTAATTCTAAACTAATAATCATTATTTAACTTTAATTTCTCACTATAAATATTTTTTTATTCACTAAATTTATTTATGGTTTTACAGTATTAATAATGTTCAAAGTATATCTTTTTAAATATATTACATGTATTTTAGTAATTTTGGGTGAGTAAAATACTATTTTACTCGTTTAGGTGTTATCGAATTAGATTATTCTGAGCATTTTTTTCATTAGTTTTGAATTTTTCTTAAATTTTAGAAACCAAAACCTCTTAGTGCAACGTGTCGATGCGAAACCTATATCAACTGGGTAATTCGAGAAGAACTACAAAAAACTGCTTCTTGTTATGAAAACTCTCAAGAGATTTAGCAAAAGGTAAGAACAAAATGCTTTTTAAGTAATTCTCATTTAAAACTGTGTTTGAAAGAAGAAATGTCTGGCCTTTTATATAAGAAAATTCGATATATCTAATAAATGGTTTTCGAATGTGAGGCGAGAATGGGTTGACGAACACAAATACAAAGCGAGTTTGTTTTTTCCATGATTAGCATAAAAGTTCAGAGAACATGAGATATTATATTTCATTTAGAGGGGGGGAGGCAAGCAATGATTAGCTTTGCCCTCCATCTTTTATTTGGAAGAAAAAGAAACATGAACATAACATAAATACACACAACTGTCATACTTGGTACTTATATAACAAGGTTATTTCAAACATTTTTCTTGCAGTGGCAGTTTTTGTCCGATCATTCAATAACCTTATCGCAGACAGGAAGAGAACCGTATATTTCTATAAAACACTTACGACATACCCGTTAATTAAAAAATTATAAATATTTAACAAACACATTCGTTTTCGACCAGTAAATCAATCGTTTAAAATTTTTTTATCATGTTGAAACCAGTCATCCTCTAAATAAAAAGTCGTCCACAGTCATTGATCGTAACCGAAGTAAACCAGTGTCAACTAGTGTAAAGTTAAAAAATAGACGTGGTTATGGTATTGCTTTGTTATTTCTCCTATATTAGTGGGATTCTATCACCCACCTCTCCATGTACGTTTCTCTAGGAACCGGTTTTGAATGTTAGGCGGGAATGGATTGACGAACACAAATACAAAACGATTATATTATATATGATGATTAAAATAAAAGTGCATAGAAGATAAGATTACATTTGAGAGGGGGGCAAGCAATGGTAAGCTTTGCCCTTAATGTTTTTTATTTGGAGAAACGTGAACATAAACACACGCAAATGTCATGTCCTCACACCGAAAGGGACCAAAAGTCACACTTGGTAATTACATGATGAGGTTATTTTTAAGCCTTTTTGTAGCAGTGGCAGTGACTGTCAGTTCCCTCAACAACCGCCCAGCAGACTGGAGGACTACCGTATGTGGCTACGCAACACGTACAACATTGAGCATTTGTTGTACCGTGGGCCGACGGGCACTCGCCAAGGAACACACGTGAAGCGGCCGTAAGACATCCACCAGCACCACAGGTTTGAGCCTCAGTATTAAGGATTCCTAGATGTTGACATATTAATTCGTCAGCAGAAGATACTTAAGAGGCAACTGCAAAGTACAATATATAGATGAGATCAACTTTGTAAAACTAATATTATACCAGTTGAAGCCATCAGGAGAACAACCAAGAGAACAGTAAAGCTGACGGAGTTGGTGAGGTTCTTTGCCATTTCTTTTCTTCTATGCTTTGCCTTCGCTGAAACTTGTTCTTTTTGTTTTTCTTTTGGATTAGCTTCAAACTTTGATGGTTTAAATTCGTAGGTGTGGTCATCTATTTATAGTCAAAATTTTGCAACTTTGTTATATTTGTTTAATCACTTCTCTCTTCTTTCTGATTTTCCCAAGTTCATAATGTCGCCACAATTATGCATGGCCGTCTTTGTTATCCTCTTTTTTTAATCATGCACTTGTCTTTAAAAAATCAACTTAAAAGAAGGTCATCTCTGTAGAAATTGTTTTTTATGTTCATTTTTCTTTAGTTTGAAATAACTATTGTTTAAAATTGATATCGTTGTGAGTAAGCAGGAATTTTGGCAATTCTTTAATCCAACAATGATAACGATTTTCCCTCATCAGTTCATTAAATAACTTTAGGGTTTCAGCTACAAGGCAACACTCATGGCGACACTCCTAACTCGCCGAGATTATAATTTTAATTTTAATAAATTTAGGGGTATGTCTCGAAAATAAAACTAGACATAGAATTTACGAAAGAAACTTATCTTCGTGGTATTTATAACGTTGTAAATACAATAATTAATTCTAAAAGGTCAAATTCTTAATTAATTTGTGTATACATCAAAGGATAAAATTACTATAAAATTCGGAATATGTCTATATTATTTAGCAAAAACAAAACATATCTACAAATTAATATATTATGCATTTTATACGAATTAAGATTAAGTGATAACTAATATAAAAAAAATAAAAAAACATATTACCAAGTCCTATATCTATTCACATTTAATTCTAAACTAATAATCATTATTTAACTTTAATTTCTCACTATAAATATTTTTTTATTCACTAAATTTATTTATGGTTTTACAGTATTAATAATGTTCAAAGTATATCTTTTTAAATATATTACATGTATTTTAGTAATTTTGGGTGAGTAAAATACTATTTTACTCGTTTAGGTGTTATCGAATTAGATTATTCTGAGCATTTTTTTCATTAGTTTTGAATTTTTCTTAAATTTTAGAAACCAAAACCTCTTAGTGCAACGTGTCGATGCGAAACCTATATCAACTGGGTAATTCGAGAAGAACTACAAAAAACTGCTTCTTGTTATGAAAACTCTCAAGAGATTTAGCAAAAGGTAAGAACAAAATGCTTTTTAAGTAATTCTCATTTAAAACTGTGTTTGAAAGAAGAAATGTCTGGCCTTTTATATAAGAAAATTCGATATATCTAATAAATGGTTTTCGAATGTGAGGCGAGAATGGGTTGACGAACACAAATACAAAGCGAGTTTGTTTTTTCCATGATTAGCATAAAAGTTCAGAGAACATGAGATATTATATTTCATTTAGAGGGGGGGAGGCAAGCAATGATTAGCTTTGCCCTCCATCTTTTATTTGGAAGAAAAAGAAACATGAACATAACATAAATACACACAACTGTCATACTTGGTACTTATATAACAAGGTTATTTCAAACATTTTTCTTGCAGTGGCAGTTTTTGTCCGATCATTCAATAACCTTATCGCAGACAGGAAGAGAACCGTATATTTCTATAAAACACTTACGACATACCCGTTAATTAAAAAATTATAAATATTTAACAAACACATTCGTTTTCGACCAGTAAATCAATCGTTTAAAATTTTTTTATCATGTTGAAACCAGTCATCCTCTAAATAAAAAGTCGTCCACAGTCATTGATCGTAACCGAAGTAAACCAGTGTCAACTAGTGTAAAGTTAAAAAATAGACGTGGTTATGGTATTGCTTTGTTATTTCTCCTATATTAGTGGGATTCTATCACCCACCTCTCCATGTACGTTTCTCTAGGAACCGGTTTTGAATGTTAGGCGGGAATGGATTGACGAACACAAATACAAAACGATTATATTATATATGATGATTAAAATAAAAGTGCATAGAAGATAAGATTACATTTGAGAGGGGGGCAAGCAATGGTAAGCTTTGCCCTTAATGTTTTTTATTTGGAGAAACGTGAACATAAACACACGCAAATGTCATGTCCTCACACCGAAAGGGACCAAAAGTCACACTTGGTAATTACATGATGAGGTTATTTTTAAGCCTTTTTGTAGCAGTGGCAGTGACTGTCAGTTCCCTCAACAACCGCCCAGCAGACTGGAGGACTACCGTATGTGGCTACGCAACACGTACAACATTGAGCATTTGTTGTACCGTGGGCCGACGGGCACTCGCCAAGGAACACACGTGAAGCGGCCGTAAGACATCCACCAGCACCACAGGTTTGAGCCTCAGTATTAAGGATTCCTAGATGTTGATATATTAATTCGTCAGCAGAAGATACTTAAGAGGCAACTGCAAAGTACAATATATAGATGAGATCAACTTTGTAAAACTAATATTATACCAGTTGAAGCCATCAGGAGAACAACCAAGAGAACAGTAAAGCTGACGGAGTTGGTGAGGTTCTTTGCCATTTCTTTTCTTCTATGCTTTGCCTTCGCAGAAACTTGTTCTTTTTGTTTTTCTTTTGGATTAGCTTCAAACTTTGATGGTTTAAATTCGTAGGTGTGGTCATCTATTTATAGTCAAAATTTTGCAACTTTGTTATATTTGTTTAATCACTTCTCTCTTCTTTCTGATTTTCCCAAGTTCATAATGTCGCCACAATTATGCATGGCCGTCTTTGTTATCCTCTTTTTTTAATCATGCACTTGTCTTTAAAAAATCAACTTAAAAGAAGGTCATCTCTGTAGAAATTGTTTTTTATGTTCATTTTTCTTTAGTTTGAAATAACTATTGTTTAAAATTGATATCGTTGTGAGTAAGCAGGAATTTTGGCAATTCTTTAATCCAACAATGATAACGATTTTCCCTCATCAGTTCATTAAATAACTTTAGGGTTTCAGCTACAAGGCAACACTCATGGCGACACTCCTAACTCGCCGAGATTATAATTTTAATTTTAATAAATTTAGGGGTATGTCTCGAAAATAAAACTAGACATAGAATTTACGAAAGAAACTTATCTTCGTGGTATTTATAACGTTGTAAATACAATAATTAATTCTAAAAGGTCAAATTCTTAATTAATTTGTGTATACATCAAAGGATAAAATTACTATAAAATTCGGAATATGTCTATATTATTTAGCAAAAACAAAACATATCTACAAATTAATATATTATGCATTTTATACGAATTAAGATTAAGTGATAACTAATATAAAAAAAAATAAAAAAACATATTACCAAGTCCTATATCTATTCACATTTAATTCTAAACTAATAATCATTATTTAACTTTAATTTCTCACTATAAATATTTTTTTATTCACTAAATTTATTTATGGTTTTACAGTATTAATAATGTTCAAAGTATATCTTTTTTAATATATTACATGTATTTTTGTAATTTTGGGTGAGTAAAATACTATTTTACTCGTTTAGGTGTTATCGAATTAGATTATTCTGAGCATTTTTTTCATTAGTTTTGAATTTTTCTTAAATTTTAGAAACCAAAACCTCTTAGTGCAACGTGTCGATGCGAAACCTATATCAACTGGGTAATTCGAGAAGAACTACAAAAAACTGCTTCTTGTTATGAAAACTCTCAAGAGATTTAGCAAAAGGTAAGAACAAAATGCTTTTTAAGTAATTCTCATTTAAAACTGTGTTTGAAAGAAGAAATGTCTGGCCTTTTATATAAGAAAATTCGATATATCTAATAAATGGTTTTCGAATGTGAGGCGAGAATGGGTTGACGAACACAAATACAAAGCGAGTTTGTTTTTTCCATGATTAGCATAAAAGTTCAGAGAACATGAGATATTATATTTCATTTAGAGGGGGGGGAGGCAAGCAATGATTAGCTTTGCCCTCCATCTTTTATTTGGAAGAAAAAGAAACATGAACATAACATAAATACACACAACTGTCATACTTGGTACTTATATAACAAGGTTATTTCAAACATTTTCTTGCAGTGGCAGTTTTTGTCCGATCATTCAATAACCTTATCGCAGACAGGAAGAGAACCGTATATTTCTATAAAACACTTACGACATACCCGTTAATTAAAAAATTATAAATATTTAACAAACACATTCGTTTTCGACCAGTAAATCAATCGTTTAAAATTTTTTTATCATGTTGAAACCAGTCATCCTCTAAATAAAAAGTCGTCCACAGTCATTGATCGTAACCGAAGTAAACCAGTGTCAACTAGTGTAAAGTTAAAAAATAGACGTGGTTATGGTATTGCTTTGTTATTTCTCCTATATTAGTGGGATTCTATCACCCACCTCTCCATGTACGTTTCTCTAGGAACCGGTTTTGAATGTTAGGCGGAAATGGATTGACGAACACAAATACAAAACGATTATATTATATATGATGATTAAAATAAAAGTGCATAGAAGATAAGATTACATTTGAGAGGGGGGCAAGCAATGGTAAGCTTTGCCCTTAATGTTTTTTATTTGGAGAAACGTGAACATAAACACACGCAAATGTCATGTCCTCACACCGAAAGGGACCAAAAGTCACACTTGGTAATTACATGATGAGGTTATTTTTAAGCCTTTTTGTAGCAGTGGCAGTGACTGTCAGTTCCCTCAACAACCGCCCAGCAGACTGGAGGACTACCGTATGTGGCTACGCAACACGTACAACATTGAGCATTTGTTGTACCGTGGGCCGACGGGCACTCGCCAAGGAACACACGTGAAGCGGCCGTAAGACATCCACCAGCACCACAGGTTTGAGCCTCAGTATTAAGGATTCCTAGATGTTGACATATTAATTCGTCAGCAGAAGATACTTAAGAGGCAACTGCAAAGTACAATATATAGATGAGATCAACTTTGTAAAACTAATATTATACCAGTTGAAGCCATCAGGAGAACAACCAAGAGAACAGTAAAGCTGACGGAGTTGGTGAGGTTCTTTGCCATTTCTTTTCTTCTATGCTTTGCCTTCGCTGAAACTTGTTCTTTTTGTTTTTCTTTTGGATTAGCTTCAAACTTTGATGGTTTAAATTCGTAGGTGTGGTCATCTATTTATAGTCAAAATTTTGCAACTTTGTTATATTTGTTTAATCACTTCTCTCTTCTTTCTGATTTTCCCAAGTTCATAATGTCGCCACAATTATGCATGGCCGTCTTTGTTATCCTCTTTTTTTAATCATGCACTTGTCTTTAAAAAATCAACTTAAAAGAAGGTCATCTCTGTAGAAATTGTTTTTTATGTTCATTTTTCTTTAGTTTGAAATAACTATTGTTTAAAATTGATATCGTTGTGAGTAAGCAGGAATTTTGGCAATTCTTTAATCCAACAATGATAACGATTTTCCCTCATCAGTTCATTAAATAACTTTAGGGTTTCAGCTACAAGGCAACACTCATGGCGACACTCCTAACTCGCCGAGATTATAATTTTAATTTTAATAAATTTAGGGGTATGTCTCGAAAATAAAACTAGACATAGAATTTACGAAAGAAACTTATCTTCGTGGTATTTATAACGTTGTAAATACAATAATTAATTCTAAAAGGTCAAATTCTTAATTAATTTGTGTATACATCAAAGGATAAAATTACTATAAAATTCGGAATATGTCTATATTATTTAGCAAAAACAAAACATATCTACAAATTAATATATTATGCATTTTATACGAATTAAGATTAAGTGATAACTAATATAAAAAAAAAATAAAAAAACATATTACCAAGTCCTATATCTATTCACATTTAATTCTAAACTAATAATCATTATTTAACTTTAATTTCTCACTATAAATATTTTTTTATTCACTAAATTTATTTATGGTTTTACAGTATTAATAATGTTCAAAGTATATCTTTTTAAATATATTACATGTATTTTAGTAATTTTGGGTGAGTAAAATACTATTTTACTCGTTTAGGTGTTATCGAATTAGATTATTCTGAGCATTTTTTTCATTAGTTTTGAATTTTTCTTAAATTTTAGAAACCAAAACCTCTTAGTGCAACGTGTCGATGCGAAACCTATATCAACTGGGTAATTCGAGAAGAACTACAAAAAACTGCTTCTTGTTATGAAAACTCTCAAGAGATTTAGCAAAAGGTAAGAACAAAATGCTTTTTAAGTAATTCTCATTTAAAACTGTGTTTGAAAGAAGAAATGTCTGGCCTTTTATATAAGAAAATTCGATATATCTAATAAATGGTTTTCGAATGTGAGGCGAGAATGGGTTGACGAACACAAATACAAAGCGAGTTTGTTTTTTCCATGATTAGCATAAAAGTTCAGAGAACATGAGATATTATATTTCATTTAGAGGGGGGGGAGGCAAGCAATGATTAGCTTTGCCCTCCATCTTTTATTTGGAAGAAAAAGAAACATGAACATAACATAAATACACACAACTGTCATACTTGGTACTTATATAACAAGGTTATTTCAAACATTTTTCTTGCAGTGGCAGTTTTTGTCCGATCATTCAATAACCTTATCGCAGACAGGAAGAGAACCGTATATTTCTATAAAACACTTACGACATACCCGTTAATTAAAAAATTATAAATATTTAACAAACACATTCGTTTTCGACCAGTAAATCAATCGTTTAAAATTTTTTTATCATGTTGAAACCAGTCATCCTCTAAATAAAAAGTCGTCCACAGTCATTGATCGTAACCGAAGTAAACCAGTGTCAACTAGTGTAAAGTTAAAAAATAGACGTGGTTATGGTATTGCTTTGTTATTTCTCCTATATTAGTGGGATTCTATCACCCACCTCTCCATGTACGTTTCTCTAGGAACCGGTTTTGAATGTTAGGCGGGAATGGATTGACGAACACAAATACAAAACGATTATATTATATATGATGATTAAAATAAAAGTGCATAGAAGATAAGATTACATTTGAGAGGGGGGCAAGCAATGGTAAGCTTTGCCCTTAATGTTTTTTATTTGGAGAAACGTGAACATAAACACACGCAAATGTCATGTCCTCACACCGAAAGGGACCAAAAGTCACACTTGGTAATTACATGATGAGGTTATTTTTAAGCCTTTTTGTAGCAGTGGCAGTGACTGTCAGTTCCCTCAACAACCGCCCAGCAGACTGGAGGACTACCGTATGTGGCTACGCAACACGTACAACATTGAGCATTTGTTGTACCGTGGGCCGACGGGCACTCGCCAAGGAACACACGTGAAGCGGCCGTAAGACATCCACCAGCACCACAGGTTTAAGCCTCAGTATTAAGGATTCCTAGATGTTGACATATTAATTCGTCAGCAGAAGATACTTAAGAGGCAACTGCAAAGTACAATATATAGATGAGATCAACTTTGTAAAACTAATATTATACCAGTTGAAGCCATCAGGAGAACAACCAAGAGAACAGTAAAGCTGACGGAGTTGGTGAGGTTCTTTGCCATTTCTTTTCTTCTATGCTTTGCCTTCGCAGAAACTTGTTCTTTTTGTTTTTCTTTTGGATTAGCTTCAAACTTTGATGGTTTAAATTCGTAGGTGTGGTCATCTATTTATAGTCAAAATTTTGCAACTTTGTTATATTTGTTTAATCACTTCTCTCTTCTTTCTGATTTTCCCAAGTTCATAATGTCGCCACAATTATGCATGGCCGTCTTTGTTATCCTCTTTTTTTAATCATGCACTTGTCTTTAAAAAATCAACTTAAAAGAAGGTCATCTCTGTAGAAATTGTTTTTTATGTTCATTTTTCTTTAGTTTGAAATAACTATTGTTTAAAATTGATATCGTTGTGAGTAAGCAGGAATTTTGGCAATTCTTTAATCCAACAATGATAACGATTTTCCCTCATCAGTTCATTAAATAACTTTAGGGTTTCAGCTACAAGGCAACACTCATGGCGACACTCCTAACTCGCCGAGATTATAATTTTAATTTTAATAAATTTAGGGGTATGTCTCGAAAATAAAACTAGACATAGAATTTACGAAAGAAACTTATCTTCGTGGTATTTATAACGTTGTAAATACAATAATTAATTCTAAAAGGTCAAATTCTTAATTAATTTGTGTATACATCAAAGGATAAAATTACTATAAAATTCGGAATATGTCTATATTATTTAGCAAAAACAAAACATATCTACAAATTAATATATTATGCATTTTATACGAATTAAGATTAAGTGATAACTAATATAAAAAAAAATAAAAAAACATATTACCAAGTCCTATATCTATTCACATTTAATTCTAAACTAATAATCATTATTTAACTTTAATTTCTCACTATAAATATTTTTTTATTCACTAAATTTATTTATGGTTTTACAGTATTAATAATGTTCAAAGTATATCTTTTTAAATATATTACATGTATTTTAGTAATTTTGGGTGAGTAAAATACTATTTTACTCGTTTAGGTGTTATCGAATTAGATTATTCTGAGCATTTTTTTCATTAGTTTTGAATTTTTCTTAAATTTTAGAAACCAAAACCTCTTAGTGCAACGTGTCGATGCGAAACCTATATCAACTGGGTAATTCGAGAAGAACTACAAAAAACTGCTTCTTGTTATGAAAACTCTCAAGAGATTTAGCAAAAGGTAAGAACAAAATGCTTTTTAAGTAATTCTCATTTAAAACTGTGTTTGAAAGAAGAAATGTCTGGCCTTTTATATAAGAAAATTCGATATATCTAATAAATGGTTTTCGAATGTGAGGCGAGAATGGGTTGACGAACACAAATACAAAGCGAGTTTGTTTTTTCCATGATTAGCATAAAAGTTCAGAGAACATGAGATATTATATTTCATTTAGAGGGGGGGAGGCAAGCAATGATTAGCTTTGCCCTCCATCTTTTATTTGGAAGAAAAAGAAACATGAACATAACATAAATACACACAACTGTCATACTTGGTACTTATATAACAAGGTTATTTCAAACATTTTTCTTGCAGTGGCAGTTTTTGTCCGATCATTCAATAACCTTATCGCAGACAGGAAGAGAACCGTATATTTCTATAAAACACTTACGACATACCCGTTAATTAAAAAATTATAAATATTTAACAAACACATTCGTTTTCGACCAGTAAATCAATCGTTTAAAATTTTTTTATCATGTTGAAACCAGTCATCCTCTAAATAAAAAGTCGTCCACAGTCATTGATCGTAACCGAAGTAAACCAGTGTCAACTAGTGTAAAGTTAAAAAATAGACGTGGTTATGGTATTGCTTTGTTATTTCTCCTATATTAGTGGGATTCTATCACCCACCTCTCCATGTACGTTTCTCTAGGAACCGGTTTTGAATGTTAGGCGGGAATGGATTGACGAACACAAATACAAAACGATTATATTATATATGATGATTAAAATAAAAGTGCATAGAAGATAAGATTACATTTGAGAGGGGGGCAAGCAATGGTAAGCTTTGCCCTTAATGTTTTTTATTTGGAGAAACGTGAACATAAACACACGCAAATGTCATGTCCTCACACCGAAAGGGACCAAAAGTCACACTTGGTAATTACATGATGAGGTTATTTTTAAGCCTTTTTGTAGCAGTGGCAGTGACTGTCAGTTCCCTCAACAACCGCCCAGCAGACTGGAGGACTACCGTATGTGGCTACGCAACACGTACAACATTGAGCATTTGTTGTACCGTGGGCCGACGGGCACTCGCCAAGGAACACACGTGAAGCGGCCGTAAGACATCCACCAGCACCACAGGTTTGAGCCTCAGTATTAAGGATTCCTAGATGTTGACATATTAATTCGTCAGCAGAAGATACTTAAGAGGCAACTGCAAAGTACAATATATAGATGAGATCAACTTTGTAAAACTAATATTATACCAGTTGAAGCCATCAGGAGAACAACCAAGAGAACAGTAAAGCTGACGGAGTTGGTGAGGTTCTTTGCCATTTCTTTTCTTCTATGCTTTGCCTTCGCTGAAACTTGTTCTTTTTGTTTTTCTTTTGGATTAGCTTCAAACTTTGATGGTTTAAATTCGTAGGTGTGGTCATCTATTTATAGTCAAAATTTTGCAACTTTGTTATATTTGTTTAATCACTTCTCTCTTCTTTCTGATTTTCCCAAGTTCATAATGTCGCCACAATTATGCATGGCCGTCTTTGTTATCCTCTTTTTTTAATCATGCACTTGTCTTTAAAAAATCAACTTAAAAGAAGGTCATCTCTGTAGAAATTGTTTTTTATGTTCATTTTTCTTTAGTTTGAAATAACTATTGTTTAAAATTGATATCGTTGTGAGTAAGCAGGAATTTTGGCAATTCTTTAATCCAACAATGATAACGATTTTCCCTCATCAGTTCATTAAATAACTTTAGGGTTTCAGCTACAAGGCAACACTCATGGCGACACTCCTAACTCGCCGAGATTATAATTTTAATTTTAATAAATTTAGGGGTATGTCTCGAAAATAAAACTAGACATAGAATTTACGAAAGAAACTTATCTTCGTGGTATTTATAACGTTGTAAATACAATAATTAATTCTAAAAGGTCAAATTCTTAATTAATTTGTGTATACATCAAAGGATAAAATTACTATAAAATTCGGAATATGTCTATATTATTTAGCAAAAACAAAACATATCTACAAATTAATATATTATGCATTTTATACGAATTAAGATTAAGTGATAACTAATATAAAAAAAAATAAAAAAACATATTACCAAGTCCTATATCTATTCACATTTAATTCTAAACTAATAATCATTATTTAACTTTAATTTCTCACTATAAATATTTTTTTATTCACTAAATTTATTTATGGTTTTACAGTATTAATAATGTTCAAAGTATATCTTTTTAAATATATTACATGTATTTTAGTAATTTTGGGTGAGTAAAATACTATTTTACTCGTTTAGGTGTTATCGAATTAGATTATTCTGAGCATTTTTTTCATTAGTTTTGAATTTTTCTTAAATTTTAGAAACCAAAACCTCTTAGTGCAACGTGTCGATGCGAAACCTATATCAACTGGGTAATTCGAGAAGAACTACAAAAAACTGCTTCTTGTTATGAAAACTCTCAAGAGATTTAGCAAAAGGTAAGAACAAAATGCTTTTTAAGTAATTCTCATTTAAAACTGTGTTTGAAAGAAGAAATGTCTGGCCTTTTATATAAGAAAATTCGATATATCTAATAAATGGTTTTCGAATGTGAGGCGAGAATGGGTTGACGAACACAAATACAAAGCGAGTTTGTTTTTTCCATGATTAGCATAAAAGTTCAGAGAACATGAGATATTATATTTCATTTAGAGGGGGGGAGGCAAGCAATGATTAGCTTTGCCCTCCATCTTTTATTTGGAAGAAAAAGAAACATGAACATAACATAAATACACACAACTGTCATACTTGGTACTTATATAACAAGGTTATTTCAAACATTTTTCTTGCAGTGGCAGTTTTTGTCCGATCATTCAATAACCTTATCGCAGACAGGAAGAGAACCGTATATTTCTATAAAACACTTACGACATACCCGTTAATTAAAAAATTATAAATATTTAACAAACACATTCGTTTTCGACCAGTAAATCAATCGTTTAAAATTTTTTTATCATGTTGAAACCAGTCATCCTCTAAATAAAAAGTCGTCCACAGTCATTGATCGTAACCGAAGTAAACCAGTGTCAACTAGTGTAAAGTTAAAAAATAGACGTGGTTATGGTATTGCTTTGTTATTTCTCCTATATTAGTGGGATTCTATCACCCACCTCTCCATGTACGTTTCTCTAGGAACCGGTTTTGAATGTTAGGCGGGAATGGATTGACGAACACAAATACAAAACGATTATATTATATATGATGATTAAAATAAAAGTGCATAGAAGATAAGATTACATTTGAGAGGGGGGCAAGCAATGGTAAGCTTTGCCCTTAATGTTTTTTATTTGGAGAAACGTGAACATAAACACACGCAAATGTCATGTCCTCACACCGAAAGGGACCAAAAGTCACACTTGGTAATTACATGATGAGGTTATTTTTAAGCCTTTTTGTAGCAGTGGCAGTGACTGTCAGTTCCCTCAACAACCGCCCAGCAGACTGGAGGACTACCGTATGTGGCTACGCAACACGTACAACATTGAGCATTTGTTGTACCGTGGGCCGACGGGCACTCGCCAAGGAACACACGTGAAGCGGCCGTAAGACATCCACCAGCACCACAGGTTTGAGCCTCAGTATTAAGGATTCCTAGATGTTGACATATTAATTCGTCAGCAGAAGATACTTAAGAGGCAACTGCAAAGTACAATATATAGATGAGATCAACTTTGTAAAACTAATATTATACCAGTTGAAGCCATCAGGAGAACAACCAAGAGAACAGTAAAGCTGACGGAGTTGGTGAGGTTCTTTGCCATTTCTTTTCTTCTATGCTTTGCCTTCGCTGAAACTTGTTCTTTTTGTTTTTCTTTTGGATTAGCTTCAAACTTTGATGGTTTAAATTCGTAGGTGTGGTCATCTATTTATAGTCAAAATTTTGCAACTTTGTTATATTTGTTTAATCACTTCTCTCTTCTTTCTGATTTTCCCAAGTTCATAATGTCGCCACAATTATGCATGGCCGTCTTTGTTATCCTCTTTTTTTAATCATGCACTTGTCTTTAAAAAATCAACTTAAAAGAAGGTCATCTCTGTAGAAATTGTTTTTTATGTTCATTTTTCTTTAGTTTGAAATAACTATTGTTTAAAATTGATATCGTTGTGAGTAAGCAGGAATTTTGGCAATTCTTTAATCCAACAATGATAACGATTTTCCCTCATCAGTTCATTAAATAACTTTAGGGTTTCAGCTACAAGGCAACACTCATGGCGACACTCCTAACTCGCCGAGATTATAATTTTAATTTTAATAAATTTAGGGGTATGTCTCGAAAATAAAACTAGACATAGAATTTACGAAAGAAACTTATCTTCGTGGTATTTATAACGTTGTAAATACAATAATTAATTCTAAAAGGTCAAATTCTTAATTAATTTGTGTATACATCAAAAGATAAAATTACTATAAAATTCGGAATATGTCTATATTATTTAGCAAAAACAAAACATATCTACAAATTAATATATTATACATTTTATACGAATTAAGATTAAGTGATAACTAATATAAAAAAAATAAAAAAACATATTACCAAGTCCTATATCTATTTACATTTAGTTCTAAACTAATAATCATTATTTAACTTTAATTTCTCACTATAAATATTTTTTTTCACTAAATTTATTTATGGTTTTACAGTATTAATAATGTTCAAAGTATATCTTTTTAAATATATTACATGTATTTTAGTAATTTTGGGTGACTAAAATACTCTTTTACTTGTTTAGGTGTTATCGAATTAGATTATTCTGAGCATTTTTTTCATTAGTTTTGAATTTTTCTTAAATTTTAGAAACCAAAACCTCTTAGTGCAGCGTGTCGATGCGAAATCTAGATCAACTGGGTAATTCGAGAAGAACTACAAAAAAGCTGCTTCTTGTTATGAAAACTCTCAAGATATTTAGTAGAAGGTAAGAACAAAATGCTCTTTAACTAATTCTTATTTAAAATTGTTTTTGAAAGAAGCAATCCATGGCCTTTTATATAAGAAAACTCGATATATCTAATAAAACGTTTTCGAATGTGAGGCGAGAATGGGTTGACGAACACAAATACAAAGCGAGTTTATTTTTTCCATGATTGGAATAAAAGTTCAGTGAACATGAGATATTATATTACGTTTAGAGGGGGGGGGGCAAGCAATGATTAGCTTTGCCCTCCATCTTTTCTTTGGAAGCAAAAGAAACATGAACATAACATAAATACACATAAATGTCACACTTGGTACTTATATAACAAGGTTATTTCAAGCATTTTTCTTGTAGTGGTAGTGTTTGTCCGATCATTCAATAACCCTGTCCCAAACTGGAGAAGCTCAACCATTCTAAAACTATTCGAGCATAAGCACGCTTAACTGTAGAGTTTTCTCATGACTTTTGACCAAAAAGATAAGTATACTTTGCTGACATAGGTGGCCAAATCAATTTTTCTAAACCTCTCTGTAAACCGAGGTGTCATAATTCACCCCCACTGACAGATCGCAACATCCTAGTTGCGCACCAATACTGTCACCCCCAACAGTGTGAGTCCACTCGACTCCACACTCGTCTGGGTTTGGCTCTGATACCACTTGTTACCCATGAAGCACGGAATCGCTGTTGACCTTGCGTTTCTCGCTCCGGAACCGGAACAGGAAGCGGAAACGCATGAAATCGCTCAAAATCACGATTATAAAATTGAGGCATTTGGAAACGTGAAGAAAGCAACGATCCCGAGTTAGAAGTGATATGATCATGAGACCATCCAAGAAGATACTTGAGTCTTGTTCAACACAAACGAAGTCAAAAATAAACTCTTCTAGCCAAACTACTATTTGGGATACATTCTTACCTCATCAAGACCATATCTTGAGGTGAAATCAGTCCAATCAGAGTTCAGATGAAGGAGTTATTCATTTTACAAATCAGGTGAACTCATGGCTACGCGAATTGAACCTACGAGCATTCAAAGGAGGATCTAGTTTAAAGGAGGTGAATCTAATTCTACACTTGAAGAGTTTTAGGTCTCATTAGTTTAGGAGATTATAGAACTATGTATGGCAACCGGGAGTTGTTTCTACTAATATCAAGGTGAAGAAATGATAGAGCCACATTGTTTCTCATCAGAAAATAGGATCAAAGAGTCAAAGAGATAAAACATCAAGGAGTTACTTCATGGGCTAATTCAAGAGCTTATGGCCAAAGAGAGCATGAAAAATTATATTAGGGATGATATCTATCAAGTCCAGCCCACTTTGAGCCTAATTCAAGTCCAAGAAAGCCCAAAATAATCACTTTATTTTGTGGTAAAAAAGGAGTGACGAAGGGAAACATGCACCAAAAGTCGGGTCTTCATTCAACAATCTATCTTTATTGTCTTTTAGTTTCAAGAATAGTTAATACTTCGCTTTGTTACCAAGTTTATTTTCCTATATAAACTCATCTAAGAGTAATGAAATAATCAATTAATTACTTTCATTTTATGAGTCTATCTCTTTGTTCTTTGTCTTGAACATTTCCTTGTTTCTTGGTGTGTAATATCCAAGCAACAGCCTCCACTTGCTGGACTAGTGTGTCATATCTAGCAGCGATTGGATTTGGGAATATCAGCAGCCTTCCGCAACTGCTGTGCGACCCCTCAATCCATTAAATCTCTCTCGTTACACCTTGCACCCTGGCGAGTTTATATCCTTTCTAATCCGACTGAGTGATCCTCGAATTTGGGTGTATCAAAAAGCGTCGATGACAATATCACATTATTAAAAACTCGAGCTTTTGATTTCACCTTATGTTGAATCTTCCATGAACTCGAAAAACCTAAGTGTAAAATGAGTTAAAACCATAACTACCTAAGCAAAATACAACAATGATTAGGTTTGCCCTTCATCTTTTATTTGGAAGCAAAATAAACATGAAAATAACATATATACACACAAATTTCACACTTGGTACTTATATAACAAGGTTATTTCAAACATTTTTCTTGCAGTGGCAGTGTTTGTCCGATCATTCAATAACCCTGTCGCAAACTGGAAGAGAGCCTTTTTCTGTAAAACACTTACACATCATACCCGTTAACTAAAAAATTATATATATTTAACAAACACATTTGTTTTCAACCAGTAAATCAATAATTTAAATTTTTTATCATGCTTGAAACCAGTCATCCCCTAAATGAAAAGGCGTCCACAGTCATGATGAGCTAATAACCGAAGTAGACCGGTTTGCTATCCATTATCATATCATGCCCCTCCTCTTCAAAAGGATTTGTCCTCAAATCCGCACCATCTGCAACAAATGGAGCCAAATCAGAAACATTAAAAATGGAACTCACTTTGTACTTACCTTGCAAATCAAGCTTGTAAGCATTGTCACTGATTTTCGTCAAGACTTTGAATGGACCATCGACCCTTGGCATTAGTTTAGACTCTCTTTCAGCTGGGAAACGTTCCTTTCTCAAATGTATCCAAACTAGATCTCCCACTTCAAAAACCAGCTGGCGTCTTCCTTTGTTTGCTTACTTCTCATATTGCTTTGTCCTTGCGTCAATATTGAGTCGTGCCTTCTCATGAATCTGCTTAACAAGTTCGGCCTTCTTTTTTCCATCCATACTAATTCTTTCACTCAAAGGTAAAGGGATTAGATCCAAAGGTGTTAAAGGGTTAAAACCATCAATAATTTGGAAAGGGGAATACTTAGTAGCAGAAAGAACCGAATGATTATATGCAAACTCAACAAGAGGCAAACACTCTTTCCAAGATTTGATGTTCTTCTTAATGATAGCACGCAAAAATGTAGATAAAAGTTGAAAACAACAACTTAGTCCCTAACTTAGACCACAAAGTTTTCCAAAAATAGCTTAAGAACTTAGTATCCCTATCAGAAACAATAGTTCTAGGCATGCCATGCAATCGAACAACTTCTCTAAAGAACAAATCAGCAACGTTTGAAGCATCATCAGTTTTGTGACATGGAATGAAGTGTGTCATCTTAGAAATCTATCAACAACCACAAAGACAAAATCTCTACCTCTCTTGGTTCTAGGCAGTCCTAGCACAAAATCCATTGAAAGATCAGTCCAAGGTTCAGTAGGAATGGGTAAAGGAGTATACAAACCATGGGGTTGTACTTTAGACTTGGCTTGCTTGCAAGTGACGCACCTTCCGCAAATCCTTTCCACATCTCTCTTCATATGCGGCCAGTAGAAGTGATCCTGCATAACACTAAGTGTTTTGGCAACTCCAAAATGTCCCATTAATCCTCCTCCATGAGCTTCCCTGACAAATAACTCCCTCAAAGAACATTGGGGCACACAAAGACGGTTATCAGAGAATAGGAAACCATACATTTGATAATATTTCCCATAAGCGACTTTAGAGCATTTTCTATGAATCTCTTCAAAATCTTGGTCAGTTGCATACAATTCCTTAATGAACTCAAAACCAAGCAAATTAGTTTCAAGAGCTGAAAGAAGAACATACCTTCTAGACAAGGCATCGGCCACCACATTCTCCTTACCTTGTTTGTATTTTATGACTTAGGGAAAGGTCTCAATGAATTCAACCCAACGTGCATGCCTTCAACTTTTGCTGGCCTTTGAGGTGCTTCAAAGATTGGTGATCTGTGTGATTGACAAACTCCTTTGGCAACATTATCTTTTGCCTAGGGATCGGATGCCAGTATGTCATCAAGCCTAGGGATCGGATGCCTATACTTTACCGTAATGTTGTTGGTGGCACGACAGTCTACACACATGCGCCAAAAGCCATCCTTCTTAGGCACAAGGAGAACATGTACAGCACATGGGCTTAGGCTCTCTCTGATGTAACCTTTTTCAAGAAGCTCTCCAATCTGCTTTTGAATTTCCTTTGTTTCCAACGGATTGGTTCGATAAGCCGGCCGGTTTGGAAGTGACGCACCTGGGATGAAATCAATTTGATGTTCTATACCTCTTATTGGCGGCAACCGTTAGGGTTCTCTTCTGGAAAGATATCTGAGAATTCCTGCAAAACGTCTATCAAATCACTCGAGAGCTCTAGTGCAAGGTCAGAAAATCCCATTAGTGTTTCTTTATACACAAGCAAAAGCAATGGCTGTTGAGAGTAGAAATATTTCCTTACTTGACTCTCTTTGACAAAGAAGTTGAAGTTCTTAGGAGATACCTCAGGTTTTGCTAGTTTAATTTCTTTGTCCCGACTTTTCTTCAACTGGACCTGGTCTTGATGGACCTCCAACGGATTTAAAGGAACCAGAGTGATCTTCTTTCCTTTATGCTCAAAGGAATGCCGGTTGGTGTAGCCATCATGTATCGCCCCCATGTCAAACTGCCAAGGTCGTCCTAGAAGGATATGACTTGCATCCATGGGAAGGACATTGCATAGGGTCTTGTCTTCATATCGGCCGATGGTAAGAGGAACCGTGGCTTGCTCCCTGATGTACTGTTCACCCATTTCATTTAACCATTCCAGTTTAAAGGGTCGCGGATGAGGTCTGGTCTCAAGTCAAAGCTTCCTAACAAGAGTATCACTAGCAACGTTAGTACATCTTCCACCGTCAATGATCAAAGAACAAACTTTATCTTGAACTAAACATCTAGTATGAAAGAGATTCTCCCTTTGTTCTCGGTCATTGGACTTAGGCTGAACGCTCAATGATCTCCTAGTGACCAGAAGTGTCCCTTGATTTGGATATTTAAACTGTTCTTCCTCTTCGTCAAAAATTGGACCGAGATCTTCCTCTTTTTCTTTATCGTCCTCAGACTCCACTTCACCATTGTCTAAAAGGATCATTACCTTTTGATTCGGACATTTGCTGGCATAATGTCCAAGTCCTTGACATTTGAAACACTGAATATCCCTTGCCCGATTGTTGGTCGCGACTGCCTTTCTTTTATCAAAACGAGCAAGAGAATTAGTCTTAAAAACTGAATTTGATGGGGTTGGAGACTTACCTTTATCTTGATAACTTGGTTTTGGAGCAAAGGAAGGTTTAGAGAAATCCTTCCTCTTGGTTTGTTGTTCGATTAGAACCGCCTTGTGCAACATTTCCTCCAAGCCTTCATATTCTTGAAGCTACATTATTTCCTGAATGTCCCGGTTAAGGCCTGCAAGGAATCTGACCATGGTAGCTTCTAAGGTTTCATCTACATCCGCCTTGATTATTAAGCTTTCCATTTCCTGGAAATAGTCCTCCACAGATTTGGTTCCTTGAAGCAAGCGTCTGAGTTTTTGGTGGAGATCTCGGTGGTAATGAACCGGCACAAACCGTTTCCTCATCAATGTAGTGAGCTCATCCCATGAAGCTATTGGTCTTCCACCTGTCCTTCTCCTGTGAGTCATAACTTGATCATACCAGTTAATAGCATAACCTATAAACTCAGTTGCTGCTAACCTAACCTTCTTGAGTTCATAAAAGTTTTGACAATCGAACATTAACTCCATTTTCCTTTCCCATTCTAAGTAAACATCCGGATCATTTTTACCTTCAAAGGTTGGAATTTTAAGCTTTAAACCACCTAAATTGTCATTTCTTGTACCAAAAGGATTAACATCACCTTGATCACGTTTTCTATGACTTCGTCTAGGTCGGTTGATGGATCGATCATCTTTTTCATGGAACTCTTCTTCTTCAATTTCCTCCCCAGGCCGGTAAGTCCTCCTTGAACGTTCTCTCCTAGCTGCGGGTCTAGAATGGGTTTGCTGGCTATTCTGAATCTTGTTGAGTCTCTGGTGTAGTTCTTCTAGACTTGTATTCATAAGGTTAGTAATAGTATCATTCAATGCTCTCATTTGCAAGTTAGATAGCCCGGCGACAGAATTTTCTGGCCGATCTCTTTCTCCGTCACTTTCCATGGTTTCCTGAAAACTTAACACCAAAAGTTAGCAGATAAAAATTTCTCACACACAAAAGTGTTTATCTCAATTTTGGTAGGTCACTCAAGAGCTTTCTCCCTAAGTTCTAAGAGAACAAATCCAAACAACCCAATGGAATTCCCAAGCTACAAGGGAAGAAGGAAGATAGAAAGACAAGAGAATTTTGTGAAATCTGTTTTAACAACTCCAAGGCTAGATTTCTCCTCAGCCAGCAGGATTTCTCTTCCACCACCTAGCCAAATGCAATTCTTTTTCTTTTTTTTTTTTTCTTTTTTTTTTGAAAATAGACATGGACTAGGTATGGAGATGGCCCAGATTTGAGATAGAAAGAAGAAGAAATATTTAGAAATGGAAGATGAGAAGATGAACAGACAAATACCGGTTGAGTGGCTCTGATACCACTTGATACGCCTAAATTGGAGGATCATTCAGCTGGATTAGAAAGGATAGAAACTCGCCAAGGTGCAAGGTGCAACAAGGGAGATTTGATGGATTGAGGGATCGCACAGCAGTTGCGGAAGATTGCTGATATTTCCAACTCCAATGGCTGCTAGATATGACTCACTAGTCCAGCAAGAGGAGGTTGTTGCTTGGATATTACACACCAAGAAACAAAGAAATGTTCTAGACAAAGAACAAAGAGATAGACTCTTAAAATGAAAAAGAAAATTGATTGATGATTCTCAAATGAGATTACATGTCTTTATATAGAGATAAGAAACTTGGTAACAAAGCCAAATATTAATTGGTCTTGAAACTAAAAGATAATAAAGATATTAAGTTGAATGAAGATTCAACCCTTGGTGCATGTTTCTCTTCCCAAGGTATCTTTCCCAAGGTGAGTTGAACTATATTTTCTTCACCCTCTTTTGACCACAAAATAAATAGATATCATCCCCAATAGAAATTCCCATGTTCTCCTTGCTCCAAATATCTTCAGATATCAAATGAACAGCTCCAGCAAGCTGTTTGATCCTTGCCCTTGTCATTGGTCCTTCAGGTACAAGCAATGCATCCTCAGGAACAAGCTCAGCTTCCACTTGATTATCCTCATTGCTTTCCATTATCATATCAAGTTTGTTGAACACATCCAGATTTTTGTCGAGATTCTTATCCTCCTCCATCTTGGAAACTGTAGAATCTTTGCTTGAGATAGAATTTGTTCAGTAGAGACTTATCTTGATAATGAGATTCCAAGGCTTCCCACATACGATGAGCAGTGGTGTATTTCATGAGCTTTCTCAACACCGGATTAGTTAAACTCATGCCTAACAGATTGCTAACTTAGCTAACCACTTAGGATCTGATTCACTTTCAGACCAAGTATTTCTAGTTGGCCTAACACTCTTTGCTTCCAAATAGAGAAGACACCTTCTCCATCAAACTTGTCTACTTTGAACTTTTCCTTAGTAGGTTTTATCTACTCTTTTCACCTGACTTGTTCAGATTCTAGAAATACAAATATTAAGAATAAACCACTAAGAACACCAAACCCAAACCCAGAAAACCACCATATGCAACTAGATCTAAAACCAGATAATATTCACTTAGAACTTCACACTAATACCTGAGATTCAGAAGGAAACATCTAGACTCAGAAACCTGGTAAGATCCCTTACCTGCTGAGAATAGATCCTCCGTTGTATGAACTCCAAAAGAAAATCTCAAGCTGAAAAGCAACAACTTTATGACCTCCAACCTTTCTCTAATACCATTTGTTTACTTGATGTTTATTTGGGTTGGTAGAAAGAAGAACGAACAAAAAAGGAAACGAGACATGGAGGTTTACATGTTCCGAAGGTCAATGTGACCAAGGTACGTCTTCGAGAGCTAAAACCAGCTCTCAAGGTTTATATCACGCGTTTAAACCTAGTACAAGAAACCAGAAACAAGAACACCTCTAGAGAGATTACAACCAAAATGAAATGAAGAAGATACACTCTAAAACCTCTATCATTCTCTGGAGTTCTTTCCGCTTGCCACTCACGCTCCTTACGCTGTCTTCACTCTATGCACTCCTTTTATAATCGTTGAATGCTTCTTTTTACAGCTCAGATTCAACCTTGGAGCAACAAACTCTAGAGCCAGGTCCAAAGTGATATGGTCAAATTGTAATACCCTAATGGTATTAACAGCCTTGCAGTTGTAATACTCTAGGGGTCGAATCCACAGAGATTCTAGATCACACAATAGACTTATCAATCTTTTAATTATGCTAAATCAAAATATTAAATTAAAAACAATGCAGAAACAGAATTAAAAAGAGTGTTGTAAATTCAAAGGATCAAAAAGCTAGGCATATGGAATTTCTCAGGAAATTATGGAATATCAAATCAATAAATTAATAGGATTCAAGCAATTAAGATCAGATCTAGAACTTTAAATTCTTGGTAAAATAAATCAGTTCTCAATGCAAATATTATCTAAATTTAAAACCAGAAAATCCAAATCTCTTTGTAAAATTCAAGGTTAAAAATCAGCTTTAAAAATAAGTTTAAATTGTTCACAAAATTATTAAATCAAATCTCTTTAGAGGAAATAATTTTGCTCATCAAAAGGTTTTATCAGGAAAATCAATTATACTCTCATATCAATTTATTTTCCTAAGATATTAATTCTAGGTGATCAATCAAGAATCAATATGAAGAACAACCTAAGATGAAGATCACACAAGATAATAAATCTTAAAAACAACAGATCTAATAAACCATAAAAACCCTATGAAAAACCCTAAACCTAACAAGCAAACTACTCAGACATGTTTAATGAAGAACAAAACATCTTTTCTGAATAATAAGCAATTTAAATTAAGAAGTAAGAAGGGAGTTTAAGAATCTTCTCTCTACAGATGAAATCAGATCTATCTCTTCCAAAGCTCTCAATATCTCTTCTCTCAATAAGGTTGCGGAATAAAACTCTCTAGAGAAAAACTTAGGTCTAAACAATGACCACAAAAATCCTATAAATAATCTAAAACACGTCTTGGGCCTTAATTGCAAACAAAGGAAACTTAGGCAAATTTTGTAAATCTTCTAAAGCTTGTGGAGACAACATCCGATTGTCTTGTGGCAGCTGCATCGATCAATGCTGAGGTTGCGTCGGTCGATGCATAGTCTTGATCTCGTCTCCCAACTTTGTTGATCAGCCTTAATGCTTTGATTATGCTCCAAATCATCCTCTTTTAGCTCCTTAGTGCTCCATCTGAGACAATGAGTACCTAAACCTATAAAGACTCAAAAACAACACTGGAAACAAATCAAAAGACTCAAAAAGCACACTTATTCCATGGTTAAAAGCCACAAAAACCATGATATATCAACTCCCTCAGACTTAGCATTTGCTTTCCCTCAAGCAAAACATAAACTTAGACCTGTGAAAGAGGTTTGAAAACATGTAATTCACTCAACTACAGGTAACTGTTTTTCACACTCTTCATCGCCTTGATCTTCAGAACTTACTTCATATACTTCATATACTTTGTCAATTGTCATCTCATCAACATTCCTTACTCAAATCCCACAATCCTTAGGAATCTCTATTCTCACCATTGTCATCTCATTACATAAATTAAAGCAAATACAGGTGAGTTCTTACCTTGGTGTATCGATCAGTGGCATATGGACTCTCTTCAGACCAAGACATTCTTCATACATCTTCTTTCCTCTCCCTTTTCTCACTTCCAAAAGAATGATCTTTTTTTTTTCTGATAATCAAATATGTAAGCAAATACCGGGGTCATTGGTAATTTACGTACCCCTCGCTTCCAAGTTTTATGTGATCATTTGACTCAAAAATAGAATAATGAGGTCACAGGTAATTTACCTACCTCTCTAAACTGATCAAAATCATCACATCTTTTTTTTTTATTATCTTTTTTTAAGTACCGAAGGGAAGAGAGAGGGGAGACATACTTTGAAAAATTGCACTGTCTTGTATGGCCGGAAAAAGAAATCTAGTCCACTGATCTCAAACCCCAAAGCAAGAGATTAAGTCCGGTTAAAATCTTGATAAAAGTTGAGACAACGTTAGTTAAACCAGATATCCTTTGGATAAGGGCTTTTAGGATTGTTGATACAGCTCATAGTCTTTTCTAAACTTCAGTTCTGAGATCAAGCATAATCAAGATTCATAAAAGTGTTAGCCAAAGAACAGAAACCATTAGTTAGAGATCCTAATTCCAAAAAGAAAATTTGAAAAATTTGACTCAAAAAATTTGGTTTTGACAGACACAACTCACACTCAAGAAAGAAAACGTAGTTAGTGCTAATCTCCCCCAGACTTAAACAACATTGTCCCCAGTGTTATCAAGCCTAAGATTGATCAAGAAAGAAAAATCAAATTGAAAAAGTAGTGAAATAATGAACCAAATACGTGTTACCAATTTGTTAGCTGTTGTGTCGACCGTTGCAAATATTGCATTGATCGATGCAATATCGTCCATCTCCGACTCTGATTCCTTCTTAGTTGCATGTTAGTTGTGTGTTTCACATGAAAGTCAGATCTGTTAAGAATCACTCAAACACAACATTAAATGCAACATGATAGATAATGGTTCATGACGCAATACAAGTTCCATCTGAAACAAATGACAAACTAACTCAAGAAAAAATAAAATAAATGACTCAAAGTGAAAGAGAAAAAGGATAAAAGAAACCGTAAATAGAAATAAGATCAGTCCTTAGGATCAGCATCACCATCAGCAAGATCTGCATCACTACCGCTCGCTCCACCAAGGGGAGGAGAACATGATATGCGCCTAGTGGGACGGACGCAGCCACACCGAGACAATCGAGCAATCGCGTTCCAGATGGCACGCATGGTGGCTGTCTGGAACTCATGGTAGGCTCTCTGACTCATAGTAGTAGAAGACTGTGGTGGCTCAGGGAAATCGAACGATGTAGTGCTAGAGGAGGAACCGAACTCAAAACCCCCAGCAGGGTGATCATCAGCAAAACCGGCAACAGGTGACTCAGCAGGTGCGGCAGCTCTATGGCGACGAAAAGGTGATGGTATAAAAAATTAGAGACAGGAGGAAGAAAACGCAACTGCTCTGCATTCTCTCCGATAGTGGTGAGGTCTGGTCGTGGCAATCTGATCAGATGAGTACCAATAGAATCCTTAAAACGCCATAGCATCTCCCTGTTCATCCAAGTGGAGTTCCTCAAATGCTCCTCATCAATAACGCACCTCTCAGTACAAACAGAAACAGAATCAGTAGATATACGCAGTCGCTGGAAAATAGGAGTAAGCAGACTCCCAACATACTCTGTCTTCTCACACCCAAAAGCCTTGACCTTCAAAGAGATCAAATGAGAAGCAAACACTGCACCATAGTTAACCCTCTCAGGGTTAACCCAGCTATCATCCTCAGCAATCAAATCATAAATCCCATATGCCATCATTTCCAGCTCACTCACTCTCATCTTCCCAGGCTCCATCTTACACAAAATAGTGTTGGCTATGGCCCTAAAAATGTACCTGATCACTGGATGCCTCACATCAGTCATAGTGGAACTTCGGGAATCATAATCGCCAGTACCGAAGTAGGACCAGAGATGCGAGACATCTACAAACTCTCCTGGAAGTGAAACTCCCGCTGGCTCTCTACTAAAACCGTAAATGTCACAAAGATCGCATAAAGAAATCTCATACCGAACTCCTCTAATGAAGAAAGACAGCCTTCCTTCACTAGCTTTCGGGACCTGCTCGTTCTGGAAGAGAAGGCGGACTGAAGCCATGAATTGTCGGACCAGCTCCAGAAATAAGTCATAGTGGTGAGTTCACATAGTCCCCAATCCAATCTTTTCCAGAAGTCTCAGTACCTCATCATGAATCCCCAGCCTCTGCATAGTAACATGATCAACGAACCGATTTGGCTTGATATCAACCTTCAGCCAAGCATTGAAGAACATAGTCTCATACTCTCCCCACGTATCAAGAAGCGTAATCGGTTGATGTATTCAAGCTTCTTAACCTCTTAAGTTGGACGTCCAGGCCAAACATGCTGTGGCGGAATCCGTAGTGCTTCTCTTCTTGGCCATTGATCATGACATGTGGCTTGAAGAGGTGCACCAGGAGCTGGAAGTGGTCGGATTGGCCTCAGTGTAACTGGAGGAGGAGTCGCCGGCGGTGGAGAGTCGCGAAGGCGTGGCGAAGCGGTGGCGGAAGTGGAGGGCCGAAGTCTCTTGGATCGATTGCGGGTCGTCATTGCTCTGAATCTTAAAGCAGATGTGAGGATCGAGTAGAGGAGAGAAAACCGAGCAGATAGAGCCTTGAATCGTCGAATTTGATGGAGAATTGACTGAGTTATGATCGATTTAATTCTCTGTTCTTTGCGAGTTCGAGTTCTGAGGAAAAGAGGCGAAGAAGACGAAGTCGGGGTTCTTTAATCGTGACTCTAGGTTAACTTGCATCAATCTATGCTGAGGTTGCATCGGTCGATGCAAGTGTTGGGTCGATGCAACTGGGCTTTGGTCCGGTCCACCAACAGTTGTATTCTCCATACCCACCAGCCCGTTTACTCTCGGATCCAGTAACAACATCGAGCTATGCATCGACCGATGCACCAGTTGTGTCAGTCGATGCACTGCCACTTATGTTTTATATATTTTTTTACGATCTCTGCATCATTTAAACTCAAAACTCAAAATCAATATGTTAGTAAATCCTAAAAATAAAAATAAAAATAGTTAAATCATACCAGTGGGTTGCCTCCCACTCAACACTTGTTTTAAGTCATTAGCTTGACTTGGCAGCGGATTAGGCAGAAGGTGCATCATCCAAACGCACAATGTGTCCGTCTGGTATCCCGGCATTAGCCCAATAATGTTTCACCCTCTTTCCATTGACAGTAAACTTCTCTCCCTTGGAGTTCAGCAGCACAGTAGCTCCATAAGGGCGGGCTTCTTGGATAGTGAATGGCCCGGACCAGCGAGAATGAAGCTTACCTCGAAACAGCTTCAAGCGAGAGTTGTACAGAAGTACCTGATCATTAGGCTCAAAATTTCTGGAGATGATCTTCTTATCATGATAAGCCTTGGCTCTCTCCTTGTATAGCTTAGAGTTCTCAAATGCATGATGTCTAAACTCATCCAACTCATTCAGCTGAACCAACCTTCTCTGTGAAGCTGTCTTGGCATCAAAATTCAGCACTTTAACAGCCTAGGCTGCCTTGTGCTCTAATTCCACTGGAAGATGACATGCTTTCCCATAAAACAGATGAAAAGGTGTAGTGCCAAGTGATGTCTTATATGTAGTCCGATATGCCCAAAATGCATCATCTAACTTCGCTGCCCAATCCTTTCTAGTAAAAACCCATTGTCTTCTCAAGAATTTCTTTGATTTGGCGGTTAGAAACCTCAACTTGACCACTAGTCTGGGGATGATATGGGGTGGCTACTCTATGTTGAACTCCATACTTCTTCAACAACTTCTCAAACACTTTATTGCTAAAGTGTTTACCTCCATCACTGATAACAATCCGAGGCACTCTGAACCGTGGAAAGATAATGGTGTAAACAGCTTAAGAACCACAGCAGAATCATTCTTGGGACTTGCAATAGCTTCCACCCACTTGGAGACATATTCAACAGCTACAAGGATGCACTTGTTCTTGTAAGAAGAAGGGAATGGTCCCATAAAATCAATGCCCCAACAATCAAACACTTCAACCTCAAGAATGAAGTTTTGTGGCATCTCATGTCGTTTACTGATTTGACCCTTCCGCTGACAGGCATCGCATCTTGAGACAAACTCATGAGCGTCTTTGAACATCTTTGGCCACCAAAAGCCTGCTTGGAGAACTTTGGAAACCGTCTTAAATGTAGCAAAATGTCCGGCATAGTCGGATCCATGACAATGAAACAAAACGTCAGGTACCTCAGTTTCTGCTAAACATCTTCTGTAAACTCCATCACTGCAATGCTTATACAAATAAGGTTCATCCCAATAGTATCTCATAAGATCTCTCAAGAACTTCTTCTTTGCATACCCTGTAAATTTGTCTGGTTCTACCTCAACAGCAAGGTAATTCGCAATATCAGCATACCACGGTTGATCAGAAGTAGTTACAGCAGCCACGTTGTCGTCAAACTCATAACCCGATGATTCCAAATACGTGCGTCGATCGATGCATGGCAATGTGTCGGTCGATGCACTCGCCAAATCTTGTGCGTATCGAGATGCTGCATCGATCGATACACCAGTTGTGTCGGTCGATGCACTACCACGAGTCTGCAAAACTTCCCGAGACAGTGTAGCTTGAGAACCAATATCAACAAAGTAGACATTCTCCTCTGGCAGTGAATCATGAATTGGAACATCATCTTCTATCTTGATCCTTGATAAATGATCAGCTACTCCATTCTCTATCCCTTTCTTGTCCTTAACCTCAATGTCAAATTCTTGAAGAAAAAGAATCCATCTTAGTAACCTTGGATTAGCATCCTTCTTCTGTATCAAGTATTTGAGTGCAGCATGATATGTATGAACTATGACCTTCGATTCAACCAAGTAAGAACGAAACTTCTCAAAAGCAAACACTACTGCTAACAGCTCTGTCTCTGTTGTTGCATAATTCCTTTGAGCATCATCAACTGTTCTACTAGCATAATAAATAACATGAAGTTTCTTATCCTTCCTCTGTCCTAGCACTGCTCCTACTGCAAAATCACTGGCATCACACATTACCTCAAAAGGCAAATCCCAATCTGGTGGTTGAGCAGTTGGAGCACTCACAAGCTCTTGCTTAATCCGTTCAAAAGCTAAACGGCATTCATCAGTAAACTCAAACTTGACATCCTTGCATAGTAGAGCTGAAAGTGGTCTAGCTATCTTACTGAAATCCTTGATGAAGCGTCTGTAGAAACCGCCATGTCCAAGAAAACTCCTTATCAACTTCACATTATCTGGTGGTTCAAGACCTGTCATCACTTCTATCTTAGCGCGGTCAACTTCAATATCAGCTTCTGAAACCCTGTGACCAAGCACTATACCATCTCTAACCATAAAATGACACTTCTTTCAATGAAGAACTAAGTGCTTCTCTTCACATCTAGCTAGCACTTTGTAGAGATTATCCAAACAGCTCTTGAATGAAGACCCATATACAGAAAAATCATCCATGAAAACCTCCATGTAATCTTCAATCATGTCTGTGAAGATGGACATCATACATCTCTGAAATGTCGCAGGAGCATTACAGAGACCAAAAGGCATTCTACGGTAAGCAAAAGTACCATATGGACAAGTGAAGGTCATCTTCTCCTAGTCATCGGGATGAATCGGAATCTGGAAAAACCCTGAGTATGGATGGTTAGCTAACCTCTCAAGCATCTGGTCAATGAAGGGCAGCGGGAAGTGATCTTTCATTGTTGTGGCATTCAGCTTTATGTAATCAATGCACATCTGGTGTCTGGTGATTGTCCGTGTCGGAATCAGCTCATTCTTGTCATTCTTCACCACTGTAACTCCACCCTTTTTAGGAACAACATGAACTGGACTAACCCATTTGCTATCAGAAATTGGGTAGGTAATCCCGATATTCAGCAATTTCATGATCTCCTTTTTAACAACATCTTGCAAATTCGGATTTAGTCTGCTCTGATACTCAATAGATGTCTTAGCTCCGTCCTCAAGATGAATCCTATGCATGCACAAGTCCGGAGAAATCCCTGCAAAATCATCAAGAGAATAGCCAAGAGCTTTGCGAAACTTGCGCAGCTTGCTTAGCAATAAAGTGAGCTCTGCATTGTTTAAGGAAGCATTAACAATAACAGGATAAGAAGAATTCTCACCTAGAAATGCATACCTTAAACCTGCAAGAAGTGGCTTCAGATCAAGCTTTGGAGCTTTCTCTAGACTCCAATCAGAAAAAATTTCAGCTTGTGAAGAAGTACTAACCAATTCCTCTTGTGCAACCAGATTCTTCACTTGTTCATTAGCATCTATTAGCTTGACATACCCAGCAGCAATGTCATCTAAATGCTCAGCTTCTTCAGTAGAAGCAACTAATGCTCTCTCAAGAGGATCTTCATGATGCAGCTCCTTGAAAATCTCTTCAGCAAGATTAAACAATGTATCCACATAAAAAGTTTGTCCATCTATTGTTGGCCTCTTAACCAGCTTATCCATGTCAAAACGCATCTGCAAGTCTCCAACATTAAGGTCAATCTGTCCTTTCTTGACATCAATAATGTCTCCAGCAGTAGCTAAGAATGATCTTCCCAAGATTAAAGGATCCTTAGGCTCTTCTTCATACTTCAAGACCACAAAATCAGTAGGTATCAAACAATTACCAATCTTAATTGGAACATCTTCAAGAATACCGTCATGAATACGAACTGATCTGTCAGCAAGGATAAGAGTAATCTTGGTGGGTTGGAAATCTATCATCCCAAGGCTGAGTGCTACTGATCTAGGCATTAAGTTGACACTGGAACCAAGATCACACAAAGATCTAGCAAACCTTTCACTGAAGATTGTACAATCAAGAACAAAACTACCTGGATCAGGAAGCTTTTCTGGGATCTTGTTCTGAATGATGGCACTAACTTGGGCTGAAATCATCATTACTCCCTGCTCAGCATTCAAATCCATAGTCATCATCCTCTTGACATATCTCCTAAGCATTGGAGAAGTTCTAACAGAATCAGTCAATGGCAGCTCAACAGTAAGTTTATCCATCATAGCCTTACACTTAGCATCATCGAGCTCTTGTTTAGACTTCCTTGGGTTCTTGGGAAAAGGAACCTTAGGCTTGTACACTCTCTCAGCAACTGGAATCGGAGCTTTCGTAACTTCTGTCTCGGTCTGGACTTTGCATCGGTTGATGCTTGTGTTGCATCGTTCGACGCTGTCTCGCAAAGGAAATTCTTCTACGACCACTGAGGGTTGCGTCGGTCGATGCTTTGCAGCTGTATCGGTCGACGCAGGTTCCGGATCGTCAAACTCATCATCCTCATCAATCAGTTCCTGCAATTCTTTAGTTCTCCGCTTCTTCTCAGCTTCAGACTGTAATTGCTTACCACTCCTTAAGGTCACAACATTGCAAGAGTGCTTCGGATTTGATTCAGTTCTTCCTGGTAAGAATCCTTCTTGCCTTTTCACAGCTCCAGCAGTTTGTGCAACTTGGTTCTCCCAGCTTCTTAACTTGGACAGTCAATGAATCAAATTTGCCAGTAAGCTCAGTATAGACATTGTCAATCTTCCCATTGAATGTCACTATCAACTGCTTATGTCCCTGAAGAATCTGCTCAAGCATTGCCTCCATCCTACTTTCGGTTGTCTTAGGAGGAGGAGATTGGTAAGCGGAGTTTCCATAGGTTCTGGTGTAACCACTGCTCTGCTGCTGTTTCTGATAATCTTGCTTAGGAATGAAGCCTGTAGAATTAGACTGATAGTTGTTGCGCTGGTTGTTTCCACTGAAAGACCTGTTGCCTTGCTGATTTCCAAACCTTTGGCCTTGATTCCCATACACAAAGTTGACATCTTCTTCTACATTCTGCGGCTCTGGCTCAAAAATCTCAACATCTTCAGCAAACTGGACTGATTTCTTCCCAACAAGAAGGTTATGCACTATATCCAATTTGGCATTCACTATAGCAAACTGATTTGAATCATACCCTTCATGTGCTCTTTTCCGCTCTAAGTCCGCATTCTTAGTACTGTTGCTGGATGTTAACCTCTCTATCAACTTTTCAGCTTCATCTGGGTACCTTGTCTTGAAGTTCCCATCACTAGCAGCATTCAAAGTCATTTGATACCTCCAATCAATACCACTGAAGAAGATACTAATCAGCTGCACCTCTGAGAACCCATGATGCGGACAGTCTCTCTGATATGCCTTGAACCTTACCCAAGCAGCTTTGTAAGATTCAGCTGGTCCTTGTCTAAAAGTGGAGAGCTTAATCCTCAGCTCATCAGACATGGCATCATCATAGAAGTAGTTCAAGAATGCTACCTTGATGTCATGCCAGGTTGTCAGAGATCCCGGTTTGAGTTGTCTTAGCCAATGAGAAGCTTCCCCAACAAGAGAGTAGGGGAAGAGTTTGCAATAGAGATAGTCATATGTGACTCCATTAGCCTTGATGCTTGTGACTATATCCTCAAAATGCTCAATGTGGTCTAGAGGCTTCTCATGCGGCAAATTCTGGAATGGCCTTTGTCCAACAAGAGCGAAGTAGGCAGGCTTCAGCTCAAAATCATTCCTTGGGGAGGGAGGAGGGACAATTGCGGAGCGGTTCTCATAGAACAAATCAGGTATGTTAAAGTCCGCAAGAGTTTTGACAAGCTCTCCATTGTCATCCCGTCACCTCTGAACATTTTCCGCATCGGCTCTGGCATTGCATCGATCGACGCCATTGTTGCGTCAGTCGATGCCTTCCTGGTGGCGTCGGTCGATGCCTTCCTGGTTGCATCGATCGACGCAACGTGCATTCTCATCCGCAACGACGAGTTCTTCCTGAATGATCGTCCTTCAGCATCAAGTTTTTGGCCTTGTTCGTTGCGCACATGACCCTCTTGATCTCTCAAAACTCCAGCCTAATCTGGTCTCAATATGATTGGATTGACCATCTTTGTTGATCTGGCTGCTTTCTTGTTGTCACGCTCTAGTCTACCTAACTCTTGGTTTGTAAGATTCAAGGTAGGACCTGTTTGATTTTTCCTGGTGTGCAGCTTAGGCATATACCTGAAACACACAAGAGAAAAGAAACAAAAGCATGTGAGTAAAACAGAAAAATAAAAATCTAGACAAAATCAAAGACTTTAATCTAACGGTGAATCAAAAGAGTCCCCGGCAACAGCGCCAAAATTTGATATGATCAAATTGTAATACCCTAATGGTACTAACAGCCTTGCAGTTGTAATACTCTAGAGGTCGAATCCACAGAGACTCTAGATCACACAATAGACTTATCAATCTTTTAATTATGCTAAATCAAAATATTAAATTAAAAACAATGCAGAAACTGAATTACAAAGAGTGTTGTAAATTCAAAGGATCAAAAAGCTAGGCATAGGAAATTTCTCAAGAAATTATGGAATATCAAATCAATAAATTAATAGGATTCAAGCAATTAAGATCATATCTAGAACTCTAAACTTTTGGTAAAATAAATCAGTTCTCACTGCAAATATTATCTAAATTTAAAACCAGAAAATCCAAATCTCTTTGTAAAATTCAAGGTTAAAAATCAGCTTTAAAAACAAGTTTAGATTGTTCACAAAATTATTAAATCAAATCTCTTTACAGGAAATAATTTTGCTCATCAAAAGATTTTATCAGGAAAATCAATTATACTCTCATAAAGCTTATGGAGACAACTTCCGATTGTCTTGTGGCAGCTGCATCGATCGATGCTGAGGTTGCATCGGTCGATGCATAGTCTTGATCTTGTCTCCCAACTTCGTTGATCAGCCTTAATGCTTTGATTATGCTCCAAATCATCTTCTTTTAGCTCCTTAGTGCTCCATCCGTGACAATGAGTACCTAAACCTATAAAGACTCAAAAACAACACTGAAAACAAATCAAAAGACTCAAAAAGCACACTTATACCATGGTTAAAAACCACAAAAAACCATGATATATCAAAAAGCATCGTGACACATCCGTAAGACGACACAAAAGAGTGTTCCCAAACTTGTAACTGGGTCTTGATGAAACAAAATAGCTTACTTGGCCTTACCACGTTAAAGGCCCAACTGTTTCATACCTTGCCCAACATGTCCGACTAAATCGACACTCATTGAGAGAGACAACACACAACGTGTACAGAACATCTTCTTATGTCATATCTCACTTTTTGGTGTCCTTGCCTCAACTAATTGCCCCTTCCTTAGTCTTTGCATCCATCACATTCTGGACCGTTAGTTTGAGAAAGAACAATTAACAAAGAAGAAAAAACAATTATTCTATATATATTTTTTTTGGTAAGAAAATGGGAAAAATCCCCATATTATTAAAGAAAAGTAAACAAATTACACAGGCACTAAAGGTGGCCTTGAAAAACCATCACAATCCTCCCGGTAAATTGGAACAAGCTCCATCGGGATCAAATTAATAGAATGAAAATCTAAGGGCAAAGAAAAAGCATAGTTTGCCAATCCGTCTGCTAGACAATTGGCCTCCCTATACACGTGTGAAATCCGGACTATCCAGTCCCTTGTAAGAAAGCTATGGCACAGCTATACCAGGGAAGACAACAGTGAGATTCACAAATCCCCGCTGTTAAGAAACCAACCACCACCTTTGATTCCACTTCCAACTCCAGACGCACAATCCTCCTCTCCCAAGCAAAGTATAGACCATAATAAACTCCCCAAAGTTCAGCCAATGGGGTCGAGCACCGCCCTATATTCAAGGCAAATCCACCACACCAATTACCATACTCATCTCACAAAACACCACCAGCAGATGCTAACCCCGGATTGCCTTGTGAAGCACCATTTGTATTAAGTTTAAGCCAACCACTCAGAGGTCTAACCCAGCTTATTTGTCTTTCCACTCTACCACTCCTAGTCATACAATCCCCATTCCTCTCGTTAGCCCGAGATACCTCCTTCGCTTGATCCTTAAGAAACTGCATGCAGTCACGCCATAACCTATTCTTGCCAAACACATTCCCACATCTCCATTTCCAACCCCACCAAGCTGCTATAGCAAAGAGAGTTGGTCCTAGGCCAACCCATTGATCCCCCTGACTCAAACCCACATAAATCCATTCAAGTAGCGACTTAGAGAAGAACACTTGTACTTGACTGACGGGTAGCAAGCGAGTCCATACTCCTGCCATAGCAGGGCAATCACGTAGGATGTGCAAGATGGACTCCACTCCTCCATGACACACTTGACATATCTGAGTGTCACCCAAATGCCTCCTAAATCTCTCCTCATTTGTCATCAACACCTGGTTCCCCACCAACCAGAGAAACGTTCTGACCCTTTTTGGTGCGATCACTCGCCACACTCGTTTATAGAAATCTAGCACATTCGGTCTTGGTGTATCATCCCTTGTCAGCAGAGCATTAGCGGACTTGACAGTAAACTTGCCATCCGCCGTCTCACCCCAAGACAATCTATCCCTAGCACCTGTTACACTATCGACCGCCACTGCAGCCAATTCTAAAATTTGGTTGCCAGATACATGTGGTGAGATCCGAGGAAGATCCCAACCCACTCCATCTCGCCATAGATTCCTCACCGTCAAGCCCTGCATATCAACTGGAACGTTCCCGGGAACCAAGTCCACCAGTGATTTCCCACATAACCACTTATCAGTCCAGAATTTTATATGTCTCCTGTCTCCAAGGACCCAGCGCTGACCTTTGAGCACCACCTCACGTAACCCGATTCCCACACTCCGCCATATGGAAGACCAGTTACTACGAGCATTCATCCAGGTAAGATCGTGTATGTCTCCCACTTTGTACTTTCTCCTCACAACTCTAGCCCACCGGTTGGTTTGGTAATGTAAAAGACGCCACCCAACTTTAGCCAACAACTCTTTATTCATATCACAAGCCTTTCTAATACCAAGACCCCCTTCTTCCTTTGGTAAGCAAACTCTATCCCACACGACTAAGTGTTGTTTCCGCTTCTCCACACTGCTGCCCCATAGAAAATCTCTTGAAACTCGATTTAACTGATTCAAAATACTCATAGGTAGCTTGATTGTGCTAATCGAATGGACATGAATTAAAGATAAGACTGCTTTCGTAAGTGTAAGACGTCCTTCAAAACTCAGCAGGCGTCCTTTCCAGCCTGATAACCGCGAAGAGACACGTTCAAGAACCACCCCGAAAGTCTCTTTATTTAACCTCTTATGAAGAATTGGCATGCCTAGATACTTGCCAAGATTCCTTGTCACTTGAATGCCACTTACATCGTTGATACGCATCCTTAATTCTCTAGACACATTCTCAGAAAAAAAGATTTTGGACTTCTCCAAGCTCACCTTCTGCCCTGAAGCTTCACAAAATCTTTCCAAAACGCTGCGTATCACACGAACCTGCAAAACAGAGGCCTCTGCAACTAGAATCAAGTCATCAGCGAAACAAATGTGGGATAGCTTCGTTCCTCCTCTTGACAAACTGATTGGCTTCCATTTCTTCTCCTCAATCGACCCCTCTATTAAGTGACAAAGCCTTTCCAAGAAAAGGACAAAGAGGTAGGGAGACAAGGGATCACCCTGTCTCAAACCTCTCAAAGGCCTAAACGATTATGTTCTCTCTCCATTAATCAACAAACTCATTGATGGCCCTGAGACACAAGCCATAATCCATCGGACCCACAAATTCGAAAGACCAGCTGAATTAAGCATATCTTCCAGAAAATCCCACCTAATTCGATCATATGCCTTCTCTAAATCGAGCTTCAGCAACATCCATCCCTTTATCCCTTTCTTACGACGCATAGAGTGGACTGCTTCTTGGACCACCACAATATTGTCTGAACTAAGCCTACCTGGAATAAAGCTTGCTTGGTCATAACTCCCTTCAACCTCCCCACCATCGTCTTAGTGATTATCTTAAACAACACATTGCACAAGCTTATCGGTCAGAACTGATTTATTCTTTCCGGCTTCACCATTTTAGCAATCAAGACAACAATTGCATCATTGGCCTCTGGTGGCAATATTACTGTCTCAAAAAAATCCAAGGCAAAACGTATCACTGACTCCCCAACCACATCCCAACATTGTTGATAAAAGACAGGTTGAAAGCCATCTGGTCCAAGAGCTTTATACTTGCCCATTCTATGCATCACACACTCTACCTCCAATCCTGTAAAAGGTTTACTCAATGTCATTCTATCATCATACGTCAATCTCATAAAGCCCCGTAAGGAAGCTTCTCAACAACCTGCTCCACATCCTCCAACGAATATAATCTCTAAAAATACTCCACAGCTAACCTTTCAATATCTTTCGTATTGGAGACCCACCTTCCTTTAGTATCCCTCAACATATCAATACAATTCTTACGGCGCCTAAGAATAGTGGATAGATGAAAAAACTGGGTATTTCTGTCCCCATGCACTACCCATTTTTCCCTCGACTTTTGGAGCCAAATAAGCTCTTCCTGCTCCAACACCACATCAAACTCTTTTGATAGCCCTGCTTCCCTCTCCAAAAGATCGTCTGTTTGGTTCTGATAAATCAACTCCTGTACAGCCTAGATCTCCCTCACCAGCTTCTCCTTACGCACTTGAACATCACCAAAAATTTCCCTGTTCCATCGTAACAGGACTCTATGCAACCCGCACAGAGCCTCTTCGGTTGTCAGATTCCTGTTCCAAGACGTATCTACCAGCTCTTTAAAACCAGGATGGCTTAACCAAGCCGCTTCAAAACGGTATGGACGTCGTCTCACATCCACTACTACTTCTAGTGACAACTGCAAGTACAGGGGAGCATGATCTGATGCGAGGAAGGGAAGATGAGTCACACTAGCTTCTTGCCACTTCAAACGAGAATGGGGACAACACAAAATGCGGTTCAGTCTCTTTGCAACAAAGGACTGTTCCACTCGACCTCTTCTCCAAGAATATTGATTCCCTCTGAAGCCTAAATCGATTAAGGACAACTCATGGATCCAATCTCCAAAAGCTAATGAATCCGGTGATAAACGACCATTCTAGCCAGTCCGTTCATCCACCCGAACAATAGAATTGAAATCTCCACCAATTATAACAGGTCCAACCACACTTCGAACCACCTCTGTCAACTTTTGCCATAAACCACTTCACTGGCTCACCGTCGGCGCCGCATATACAACAATTAGATTTAGAACCTCCTCCCCATTCGTAATCCTTGCATAAATAAACTGGTCTGAGGCTTCAACAACCTCTACACTCCCAACCTCAGTTCTCCACAACTACCAAATTCCTCCGCTTTGCCCCACTACATCAACTCGAAAACTATGATCAAAGCCGAGCCCGCGACAGATCTGACCCGCACGATCTCCCCCAGCATGCGTTTTAATCACCGCTAACACATCAATCTTGAAGTTCTACAATAAGTATCGAATAGATCTTCTAAAGTTGGGTTTATTCGCTTCCCCCCCCCCCGGCAATTCCACAATAGACAATTCATAATTTCTATGCGATAAACAAACAGAATACCCGGGGAGAGCCGTTATGCATTCCGAGGAACCATCACCTCCTTCAACAGACCTTGGCCGACATCCGCAGCCGTACTTGGCACCCTCTCACAACGTTCCATCGGCAAACTCGCATCCACCACCTCCGGCGGTGAAACCATGCTCTGATCATTCTGAGCCAAAGTCCCTTGACCCACAAAACAACCTCCTGATCGAACAACCGTCTCCGACTCCACGCGCAGACGGGCATCTCCTCAATCTCCCTTATCGGGCCATAAATTAAGTCTCGAGTTGGTCCAACTGCCCTATGATGGGCCTTATGAGATATCTTATCCGACCCCTTACCCATGGCGCCTTTCCTCCCTTTAAATCCCTCACGAGGCCTACCTTGGCCCAAATCCGCATTGGCTCCAAAAATCACTGGTTTTGTTTGTGTCACACGCCTACCATCTTTGAGAAGATTAAGCGTATTAACATTTTCCTTATTCCCTCCTTCCTGACTCACACCTTCCCTTATCTCTAGGGAAGTCATATCCTCCTCCAACATTCAAAAACTATTCGAAACTGGAATATTCTCTGATCTACCACCATGATTAGGTTCCCTTAACACACGATCCGAGTTACCTTTTGTGGTCACCCCCGCAAGAGTTTCCTTATTCACCTCCATCTCTGTTCGTCTTCTCGTCTTCTGCACCGGGATGAACCCATCCCTCGTCGGCGTTTCACCCCCGGTCGGAGACCCTTCCAACAAACTCACTTGTTCCGACACAACCATAGCTTGCGACAAATGTTCCATACCCTTCTCCTGTGCCCTCCGTGGACAGGAGTGAACCATATGGCCATACAAACCACAGCCGGAAAAAATGCTCGTAAGCCCCTCATAAGAGACCAAATACCTCTCCCCATTAATTAAAATGGTACCCTTAAGCGGCCTCTTGAGATTCACTTCCACACAAACCCTAGCAAAACTCCCACTTTCACATTTTAATGTTGTGAAATCAACCCGAATTGGATTACCCAACCCCTTGGCAATCTCCAATAAAATTTGGCTATGATAAAAGTTCACTGGAAGGTTCGACAAACGGATCCACACCGGCGTCGTGTCAATATCATTCCTCAAAGGATCAAAAGTTGGTGACCACGCATGCACCATAAGGTAGCTACCAAATGTTCGCCATGGACCGCCAGTAAGGGCTCCCATGTATTCCTCCTCGGACTCAAATCTGATCATGAAGAACTGACGAGGGAGATCCATAACCTACATCATTCCTTTTGGTTTCCACAACTCGCATAACTTGCGGCTCAAGGCTGCAATCGAAACATTCACCCCCAACACTTTAACAAGCATACACCTTTCCCACAAACCATTCATAGCCTCTAGGACTTCAATACCTATCGTGACCACTGGTTCTCCATCTTCCCCATTCGGGAACTCCAGCCGTACCCTCTCCTAAACAAATCGATCATCACCCCCCCCCCCCCCCCCCCCCGCATTCGTACCCTTCACTCGAGCCACCCAAGATCCTTGTCCATCAGGTGGATCCTCCGGGGGCCTACGCCGCTCACCAATGTCCTCCATTATCGCATCTTGCTCGTGCACTCCCAAAACCCTAATCGCCACCTCACTCATTTTCTTTTCTCCTTATCCCTATTATTATTATTAATATTATTATTATTATTATTATTATATATATATATATATGTAAAATATTACAAAACAGTTATTATATATTAAATATTTAATTTAATAGACATCGAAGACCTTCTCTCTTTGTTAATTATTTAATATATATACATGTAGAGTTGACCTGGAAATAAAATATAACTAAAAACATAATTGATAAATATCGTAAATTTTTTCTTCTTATAATATTTTTAATAGGTATTAAGTATAGATGGTCAAATAACTTATTTTCAATCTTTCGTATCCACCACCATATTTTCTGAAATCAAAGTAATGTTAGAATTGTTATTCAAAACTTTAACAAAAAAATTGTTCTTGTGTATATTATTTTGTAAGAAAGTTCTCTAGGCGGTCGTCTAGGCGTTAAGCGCTCAGCAGACACCTAGACAACCGTTTAGACCGTCTAAAATCACATAATATTATTTTAATATATATTTTTATTTTTAGTTACATATATTTAAATTTTTAAGTTTTATATTCATATACATATCTATAAATGTTTATATGTTATTAATCTAAATTAAATAAATGTATTTATACTAATTTTAGTTTATGATTTATTATTATTTATTTCTTCTAACATATATTTTTACATAATTTTACATATAATATCATAAATATAATGTTCGTATTGTAAACGTCTAAACCGCCTAAAAAACTCCTAAAATTCTGACTATGTGTTCTAGGCAGTAGGCGCTGGGTCATCACCACATACTGCCTAGCGATTTCTTGAACACTGTACAAATATATCAAATATTTCTATGTAAATAATAACTTAGTTTAGGCCTGAGAATTTACACGGAATTATCACTACAAAAAAAGTCCAAATTGATAGCATAATGTAATAGGACGGTTTGCTGAACTGCTATTGAAGATGATTTGAAATTTTAGTTATTATATTATAGCATTTTGTTAACGCTATGACAGAATTTCACTAGGCGGAAAACTAAAATCACTTGTTCCGCCTAACACTTAGTTAAAAATTTAGACTTTTTGCCTTTTACACTACATTTCCCCTCTTTCTCGAAATCCCTAAAGAGTAAAGATATAAAATCTATCAGACCTAACATATCACCTTAGCCAAATATTAGACATTTTACCTCCCACACTTAAATCTAACCTAATTTCTATCTTCATCTCTCCACACCCAACATTCAACACTCATCTTGTTCCAGCCCAGAGAAGAGAGAGAGAGAGAGCGATTTCTTAGAAGATGTTGTTAGATTCAAATCTGGAGCCATCTAAAAGATCAAAAATCCATATTCGAGTGGGTCTACACCAACGAAAGCGAGAAATCCAGATTCGACTTGGTCTAGTCATGGTGAAGATGAGACGATTAAGAACGGAGAAGAAGATTGGGTGAAAAGGTTTCAGAGATTGTAAAGATGTGGGTTTTTGTGATTTGGTTGTTACTTTTCTCTTTTGCTTCTCATTCTCGTTTGATTTTGAATTGGATTAGTAGTTTTTTTTTAATTTGTCTTCCTCTTGTTCAGATCTGGTTTGGTAAGATATTGTGGATCTAAGAGGAGTTTCGATTTTCTCAGAACAAATGGAGTTGCAGCGGTGGAGACGTGAAGAAGATCGGAGATAATTTCCAGTGTTGGCGTTAGACGGGTAAGCAAATCGTCGGGTCTAATTTCACTCTCCCGGAAGCTATAATTCAAATTTGTGGTTTCTAGTTAAGTTGTGCTCGGCTTTTTGTACTAGATGCGGCTGAAGCATGAGCTGGAATAAAAGGGTGTTGAAGAGTCATCACTTTAATTCGTGAGTAACTGAGTATGAATAGTGTTAGGATCCCACCTCTGTTTTAACCTCTATAATGAGTTTGTGTATACTTGTGAAATTTAATCAAAATGCTGGATTCGTTTGCTAATGTAAATTGTAGTTGGTGTTTGAGCAAAGTTTAACCTTAAGTCGGAAGCTTTTCCACGCTCAAGGTCCTGGCTTCTTTTATTCATTCTTTCAGTGTGATTGATGTTGTATTAATAATATTATTCTCATGTAGCAATTAAATTTAGTGATGAAGAGTTGCTACTGAAGCTCATGAGCTTATTTATCTTTTAATCGATTCGTATGAGCTGCTTAAACTTTTTCTGTTGTGTTGTTGTTCTTATTCTCATTTTCTTTTTTTTTTTTTGGTTGAAGAAAGGGGATAAAAGAGCCAGAAATGCTAGGACACAAGGTTAGGTTTTTTTGTTGTTATACTGTGTTACTAAACAAGACCTTGAAACTCTTGGCTAGAGAGTCCGCTTCCTATCAATTTGTATTGCTGCACTTGGTTTGACATTTACTTAAATGTGCAGCTTCTAAAATACTTTCAGCTTAGTGTATTTTCTTTCTACATTGCTAGTTTTATCTGTGAGTCTTTCTCTCTTTGCCTCTATGATCTAGTCCTTAATTTTGCAGTTGGAAGATCATCCCACTTATTAGAAAAGGTTTTCTGTGGCCCCTTTGATTTCCTTGTATCAATAGAAGAATGAGGATGCCCAACGCTTTTGAAGTTGTCATGTCGTATTATCCTTAAAACTTGTAAGGTTCCAAGATCAATCTAAAGAAATCGTAGAGATCCTAGCCTTGTCCAAGAACATGATGATCTACAGCTCCATGTACCTTCTATATCTCCTCACTTTGGATGAGTTACATATGTACATGTTCTTACAAGTTTGTCTCTATTCTTTTTGGTCATCTTAATTTTGTTTTAATTAAGATTGGTGGCACTTGATTTTATGTAAGACCTCTTTTGGTTAATGTAATATTAATTTTATGTATGTTGATAATTTTATGAAATATAAAAATTATATATAAATACAATTAAATAAATTCTGTAAAATAGGATTCAATTATACAAATTATTAAATATATATAACAAAAAATAATACTAATTTTTTGCTATCATAAAATGTATTATAGCATTTGATTAACGCTATAATATGAAAATGCTATCGTATGTGACTATCTATTAAAGTATGTCAAAAATGTTATAGTATGTGGGGTGTCTACCATGACTGCCGATGTCACAGCATTTATGATAACGCTATGTTATATGTATGATAGCAGTTCTTTCGCGCTAACAATGTACATATTTCTTGTAGTGTATCAAAAAAAAAAATAGCTTACTTTGAAAAAGCTATAAAATTGGTGGATCAAATTAGTCATATTTATATAATCGTGGTTACAACGACGACGAAGACAACTTGGAGCTTCCTTTTGGTTAATTCTCTAAGTCAAGTGCATTTTTTTTCCATATAATAACAAATTCTGGCGACATTATGTACTTAGGAAATCGGAAAGGTAGATTAAACAATGATAACAAGGTTACAACTTTGAACTATAAATAGATATTAGCAGACATATGGAATGTCTCACCAATATTAAAGTTTAAGACAAAGCAAAGCAAAACCAAAAGAAATGGCAAAGAACATCAACTCAGTTTGCTTCACCGTTCTCTTTGTTGTCTTTTTCATGGCTACCACTGGTAAGAACTTTGGATGTTCTCTACTATTCTTTACATTTTTTTTTTAATTATCTTGTAAAACGATCATGATGATTTGTCAACATGCAGAAATCCTGAAGAGCGATGCTGAACCTGCATGCTTCACGTTCTTAGACGAGTGCGGCCCAGACCCGTTCCCTGGTACGAACGTTGATTGCACTAAATGTTGCAGAAGCACATACAAGGGTCAACATGTATGTAAAGGGGTTGTTGAGGGAAGCGAGAACCACTGCCATTGCTACCAAAGAACAAAAAAAGAGTGACTGCTGTTTTCGTTGGTTTTAATGTGTGTTTACATTAATGTACGTTTCTTTTGTTTCCAAATAAAGCATGAAGGGAAAGTTTATCACTACTTGCCCCTAACTGCAGAATTGATGTTGTGTGTACTGTTGTTTTATTCTCAATACTAAATTTGGTTTGTTTATGTTCCTCATTTCTTTCCCGCCTACATTTCACGTTTTTGTCTCAAGAAATTCACTTAATCTGGTACAAACTCTTATAATCTGGGACAGTAAGAACAGTTTTTTTTTTTTTTTTTAATTCAAGAATCTGAAGTTAAAACTCACAAATCCTTTATATGTTCTTAATTAGGATTTTTTTGTTTCTTCTCTTTTTTGGTTCTTTTGAAACAATCGTGCTACGCCAAGCATTTGTATCGAAAACCATCATTTATGGTAGTTAAATTTTCCATTTATTTTCTTCACTTACATAATTATTACAAGTTTCATCCAGTATATCCTATTATGATGATTGATTACCTATTTACCTGCAGCATATATACTTCTACAAACAAACATTCCACGATGCAGTTCTCTTTGCAATAAATGGATCCATATATGACAAGTAATTCTAAGTGTAAAACATCGGATGAACATGGTCTCCCCGAATCACACAAGACCACCATGGATGACTCTTCATACATTCCTCTAAAACATCCAATAGACTTTGCGTTAATAAACTGAAAAAAAACTACATTGTTTAAGAATCAAACCCCAAAATATTCTGTAGAAGCTTTTAAACCTTTGACCACTTAAACAAAGGTCTTCCACAATCAAAGTTTACATTTTATAAAGTATGAAAAGCATGTTTTTCATATCATCTAAATTGCTCAAGGTATCTAATTGGTCTTACGCTAGGTTTATGTAGTTAAAATTTTGAATTTGAAAGATGCACTACAATATCTTAGATAATAAAATAAAGTAAGGTTCACAAAATCCAAAAAAACTGCCACTTGTCCATAATTTGTTGACATGTGTCATTTTATTCAATTTTAATATAGAAAGTTTATTAATTTTATTTAAATTATTAATTAAAGACTTATTAACAAACTATTTTAGAGACAAAAAATAAATATACAGCATTAAATATGAATCCGTTTTCATATTTTTTAATATTTTATTTATATTAATAGTATTATATAATGTTTTAGATGTTTGAAAGGAAGATAAAAAAAACTATATAAAACTTGAGAACTTATATTAGAATTTAATACAAAAATTTAATGAACTAACAAAATGCTAACATGATAATTAAAAAAAGAGATATAATATGATAGCTGAGAGTCTATTTTATTTCTTATTATAAAACACATATGTGACCAATACATAATAAATTATAAGTGACTGTGAAAGTTTTTGTGATCTTTTCTTGTTAAACACGTAATGTAATATGAGTCGAGTTTGCTTCTTCTCGTGTAAATTTATAGAACTTTCCAATTGTACTGTCTCTCTCTGTGGGAAATGACTCATGGGAAACTACTAGTTATTAATAAACTTTAAGGGCTGCTTGTAGCAATTCTGATCTTGTATAGTAAGTGTTCAACTAGGATCATGATGCTCTTACTCTACCCAATTCACTCTAAACTAATTAAAACTTCTTAATCCCACTCAGTCTATTAAATTCATCCAAATTAGACATTCAGTTAAACTGTCAGATTTTATTTTGTAACCAATAACCGTGTTTTACTAAACTCGTAAATACCGGAGTCACAGGAGTTTTACTAAAATCTCATTCTACAATCTCTAATTATGATTTTACAAATATAAAACCATTATTTTTGTGTGATCATAACCATGAATGAATAGTTTTTTAGAGTCTTTGGGTTAAGGTAGATTAGGATGATTTACGAGTTTGGATATGGAGTTTAAGGTTGGATCTTAGAGAATCTTTATTTATTAGTTATTTATAAAGCTAGATCAGCCTTGATCATGTTGATTTTAGACTTTAGGAATTTCATGAACAAAAAGTGTTTGATGAAATTCCCGAACCAAAATTTTTAAGTGTTCTGCATTCTTTACTTTTGGAAATTGTTGACTAGGATGCTTAGTGGATAGATAAACTTGATTATAATGCTTATTAGTCAATTGATTGTCTTTGTAAGAAGTTAATTATTGATTGGTTGGTAAACTGATTAATAGCATGGAAATGTGTTGGTCATGTTTAGTGTTTTATGGCCTAAGGATATTTGCTTGTTAGAAGCTTTGTGAAACGCCATATTCTATGTCTTTATCGTTCGTAATCGGCTGCTTAAACCCGAGGATTCACTTTTAGTTATTGTTGAGTAATTTGCTTTTTTTCCCGCTTTGATTTAATTGCAGTCTTGTTAGTCTTTTAGAATTTGAATTCTCTTGACTTGTTTTCAATTGTTTACTTTAAGTTGCATGATTAGCTAAGTTTAGATACTAAAACCCATTGTGAATTTGAATTCTCTTGACTTATATACATATCATTGTTATTGTGTATATAAACTTAGGCGAATATTAAATTGGGGTGTTTGTAATAGTCCCCTATAATATAGCGTTTCAACTAGGTTTCCCCTGTACTTTCAGCCTTTACCCATTTCTACCTATACAATGTATATTCTATACCTAGTAACACCCACACTATATAAATCTACCCAATTAACCAAAACCAATAAAGCTTCTCAGTTGCCTTAAAAATCGATAATTCACGTTTCCAAATTCGATCAATTCTTGACAATTTCAAACAAATCCAACATCAATAACAACTTAGGTAAGAGAATAGCAACACTTACAACATTTTTGTATGGGTAATGCTTGATTCTGACCAACGAGGCATTTAGATTCCCGACTTCAATTACTACCACATACGATGAAACAGAAGCACAAGACGAAGAATAAGAATAAGAATATGTATAATGAAGCAAAACAAAATGAAAAAAGTTAGTCGGTCATCGATTTTAAAACGCAAATTGAGTAGGTTTATATAGTCTGTGTGAAATTGAGTAGAACATAAATCGTATAGGTAGAATTTGATAAATACTGAAAGTATAGGGGAACCTAGTTGAAACGCTATACATTACATGGGGACAGGCAGCCCTATTAAAATTGATATATGATTGTTTTGTTTGTGGTGTTATCAATTTCTTACTATTTCCATAGTTTATATTCAGTCTTACGTATTTGAAGAAACTAGAATAATAGTTCATACTAGTTAAAACAGGTTTTGAAAGGGTGGTTTATAACATCTACTAAATTCATCCGCTTGTGAAACATAGAACATTTTTATTTTTACTAGTTTATTTAAAATACACAAACCAATTATCTCCACTTTAAACATGTTTTTATTTAGAAACATATATATAGCTTTAAACAAAAAAACAAAAACAAAAAAACTGTAGTTGACTCCCATAGAAGCTTATATTTAAACGCAACTCGCGTTGGAGAAGCCAAATTGCATTTCTTCTAATTAAGGCTTATATCATAAATTCAATAACCACGTAAATCACGATTTCTAGTTCCTCAATACATTTATGTCGAAAACGAAACTACATATGAAATCATCTATTCTAAATAATGATGATGCTCATTGTCGGAGTTCTACAAACCACACACATTAAGCTATTAATAACTTCGTGGCACCTTCATGCTTCACAAACACAAATCATTAGTATAAGATATTATCAGATATTTTATATATAAAATGATAAGTTTACAACACCAATTATAGCACCGGTCAACATTTTTTTAAAAGTTATTGTTATATTTTTTTTAAAAAATTATTTTGTTTTTCTGTAAATTTATATATGCTTTTTAGAATATTAATTATTTTAGAATATTATAGTATTTTATTTTTGATGTATATTACAGTTTTATATTGTTAGTTTGTTGTATTTGCATTATTATTTTGTGAAATACGAAGTAGTAATTTTAATATTATAGTTATGAACAAATAAAATTTATTAATTTATGAGCTATATAAATTTAGTTTTATCAACCTGCCAATGTGAAAATTGAAACACACATTTTATTTTCACAGATCGAGTAATAGATCTTTGTTTTTAAAAATTCACAACATATGCAGAAAAATCTACATTTTATTACTCATAAGTATTATATGAAAATTCAAAACAATTTGTAAATAAAATAAAATAAAAATGATAGGAGAATCATAATTTGAAATTTTAAGAAAATCTTTGAAATCTAGTTATTAAAAATAATTATAATAATTATATTTAAGAAACTCTTTAAAAATTTGAAATTCTGATTTGTTTATATCTTTTTTAAAAAAAAAAAATCGTTCATAATTTATTAGAGAGAGAAAAAATATTTTTTTAACTAATAATTATTTGAAATCAATGGCATGACAATATAAGATTAAAGAATAAAATACACTCTACTTAAAAAAATTATCATTTTTTAAAAATCTTAGCAGTTAATTTTTATTAATTTTTTTCAATTACAAATTAGTTTTGATTTGAATAGATTTCTTTTATTTTTCTAGATTTTTTTACATTTGATTTGTCCACGTTTTTATTTTTTAATTAATTATATTTATTTATTTAATTAATTAATCTAATGGCAATTAAATGTAATTTTTTACACATTTTAAGGTTAGTTTCATATTTATACTTCTCAATTAATATAATAGGATACTCAATATATAAACAAGTTACACTCATCATTAAAAAAAAAAAAAAAAGACAGCTGTTCTAGGATTGGAGCTTTCTGATTCCTTACTAAAAACTAAACACTATCACTCTAGCTCTAAAAACATTACGATGCAACGTATCGTTTTGTCGTCAGACAACAATATCTCTCCCATCGGATCACCTACGCTAGCCGAGTTGCTAAAAGACTGCGACAGTTTCCGGAAGGAAGATTCTGGCAACCCCGCCAGAAGCGACGATCCAGCTCATCACACGATAGATGTCGAAGCCTTACATGTACAACCAGTACCGTTCGTATTAGCCTTTAACAATCTTGAATACGATGTCACACTTCGTCAGGGGTTTGGTTTCTCACGGAAAAGCTCCGTGAAGACTCTAGTCGATGATGTTTCCGGTGAGGCTTGTGACGGCGATATTCTAGCCGTTCTTGGTGCAAGCGGAGCAGGGAAGTCCACTTTGATCGACGCATTAGCGGGGAGGGTCGCGGAGACGAGGTTGAAAGGCTCAGTAACACTTAACGGAGAGAAGATTTTGCAATCTCGATTGTTGAAAGTTATATCAGCGTATGTGATGCAAGATGATCTTCTTTTTCCGATGCTTACCGTTTAAGAAACCTTAGTTTTCGCTTCCGAGTTTCGTCTTCCAAGAACCTTGTCCAAATCCAAGAAGATGGAACGTGTTGAAACCCTAATTGACCAATTAGGGCTCAGAAATGCGGTGGACACTGTGATCGGAGATGAGGGACACCGTGGAGTCTCTGGTGGAGAGCGACGACGTGTTTCAATAGGAATCGATATTATCCACGATCCTATCGTTTTGTTTCTTGACGAACCTACGTCCGGGCTAGATTCCACCAACGCGTTTATGGTGGTGCAAGTTCTTAAACGAATAGCTAAGAGTGGCAGCATTGTGATTATGTCGATCCATCAACCAAGTGCTCGTATTGTAGAATTGCTTGATCGGCTTATCATCTTATCTCGCGGCAAGAGTGTGTTCAATGGATCTCCAGCAAGTCTATCTCGATTCTTCTCTGATTTTGGTCATCCGATCCCTGAGAAAGAGAACATCACAGAGTTCGCACTTGATTTAATCCGACAACTGGAAGTATCCACTGAAGGAACCAAAGAGTTAGTAGAATTCAACAAAAAGTGGGAGCAGAACAAGCTCAAACTTAGCCAATCAGCTCGAGCCACCCCACAAACCACACCCCACCAAGGCTTATCCTTAAAAGAAGCGATCAATGCGAGTGTTTCAAGAGGCAAATTAGTCTCAGGCACATCTGCAGTCAATCCCATTGCCATGGAATCAATATCTTCATATGCGAATCCATCATTTTTTGAAACACTCATCTTAGCCAAACGGTACATGAAAAACTGGATCCGGATGCCCGAACTCATGGGAACACGGATTGCTATGGTTATGGTGACCGCTATTCTCCTAGCCACTGTGTACTGGAATCTAGACAACACTCCAAGAGGTGCACAAGAGAGATCGACATTCTTTGCATTCGTGGTGCCCACAATGTTCTACTGTTGTTTAGACAATATCCCAGTTTTTATTCAAGAACGATACATTTTCTTGAGAGAGACAACCCACAACGCGTACAGAACATCTTCTTATGTCATATCTCACTCTTTGGTGTCCTTGCCTCAACTAATTGCCCCTTCCTTAGTCTTTGCCTCGATCACATTCTGGACCGTTGGTTTGAGCGGCGGGTTAGAAGGTTTCCTCTTTTACTCCCTCATAATCTACGCCTCCTTCTGGTCTGGTTCCTCTATCGTTACTTTCATATCCGGCGTTGTTCCGAATATCATGATAAGTTACATGGTCACTATTGCCTATGTTGCTTATTGTTTACTGCTGAGTGGATTCTACGTCAACCGAGATCGGATACCAGTCTATTGGATATGGTTTCATTACATTTCACCTCTCAAGTATCCGTACGAGGCTGTATTAATCAATGAGTTTGATGACCCGTTACGTTGCTTTGTTAAGGGAGTCCAAGTATTTGACGGTACTCTTCTCGGAGGTGTGTCTTATTCTAGGAAGATTAAGCTCCTTGAAACTCTGAGTAGATCTTTGAAAACCAAGATAACGGAGTCCACATGCTTGAAGACAGGGTCTAAGTTACTCGCACAACAAGGTATTACTCAATTGAGCAAGTGGGATTGCTTGTGGATCACGTTGGCTTCCGGTCTCTTCTTTAGGATCTTGTTTTACTTCGCCTTGCTGTTTGGCAGCAGAAATAAGAGAACGTGAAGCTATCATTCCCCACAAACACTTGTGTACTCTAGCTTACGCTTCTAAGTATAAGCTTCTCGTTGTTATAAGTTTGTATTGAAGTTGACAAGTTGTAAGTTTGTATTGAAGTTGACAAGTTGTAGCCTTATGCAATCGTTTCATCTTTTAGTATCTTTCTGGGATATTTCAAAATAAAAATATATCTTTGATTCGAAGTTCAGTAGTTAAATTTAAATTCAAGAATATTGTGGAGAATTTGTTAGAAATTATTTCTTTTTTGAAATACTATTTTCAAAAATATTCTTTTTTTAACATTTTTATTTTTGTCTTTTTTACAATTACAATATGTTAAATTAATTTTAAAAATTTTTTTATCTAGATTTGAATTTTCTATTTTATATTTACGGTATAGTTTTCACGGGATATGATTTAATATTTGGAGTTTATGATTCAAAATTTAGTCATTTAATATATTAAAATATGTTTTTAAAAATGAACACCATGAACGGGTATGTTTGAAAAGTGACATTAAAAAAACGGTATTTTAAAAATTCATTGATATTGTAAGTGTTTGAATTATAGACAGAATAAAAATAGAATAATTTATAATTGTGTGAATTATAACGTGATTAATGTGTTCTCCAAACTACAAAGTAAATCAATTTTGACTAATCAACATAGAAAATTCAAACATTTCTGCACACAATTAATGACGAACACTGGAGTAGACATATATATTTAAAGCACTTAAAATCAGAATGAAATTGGAGCCACTTTTTAATGTGTAATTTGAAAATTTCCACGCATTGGTTAGTTTGTTTCAAGAAAGAAAATATCATTAAAAAAACGTGTGTGATGTTATAAATATAGTGATTTAAAATATATATAGATATATATATATATATATATATATATATATATAATTAAATAAAAAAAAAAGAAAATTAATAAGTACAAAAAGTCATAAAAGCAATATAAATAGCTAGCATCATTATCGGTTATCCTGCTTTAAAATATCTTAAAGTTTTTTTAATATATATATTATTTTATTATTGAATTAAATTTATTGTTCAACACCAATAAAATTAAAATAGGTGTAGATTTATTCTCTCATATATGCTTCAAATTATCTCCCAAGTGAAGATTAAATTTTTTCTCTCTTTCTTTTTATTTTTATCATTATTATTTCTTTGATACTCATGGGAAGACTCTCGATGAAAATGCTCTAACAACAAAAAAAAAATAGAAATTAAGAGATAAACTATGCATAATGGAAAGCAAGTGCTGGGTGGGTCAGTGTTGGCGAATGGTTATGTTATTTGATTCATGTAGAATAAGTTAAATAATGTCTTTCCAATTCGGTGTTACCAGTTGAAAACTCGGTGAGGTTAACCTTATCCCTGGAATTGGTGGGATGACTTAACTGTGATTGGACAATAGAACCATAGAGCTCAATAAACGAGCCATTAGAATTTTACAGAACTACCAATTACAAAAGTTCGAGAACTAACTCAAATTTGGAAAGCCAATATCCATTCCATCAATAGATAGAGAAAGTTGATATAAAGACCCACGCTCTACATTGTGGCGTTGGTCTTTTCCCTATGTCGCATCTATAAAGCAGTAAAGTCTTGAGAGACAAAGGTGGGAAGCTTTGCTTTATTGCTTAGAGAAACATCAGAACTAACTTGGAATCCTAGAATGAGTTTAGGATTGTGAATTGGAGACAAAATCCTTTTTAGGAAAATTTATTTATATTGCTCCAATAGGGTATCAGAAAATGTTACTACAAACGGCGAAGCACAACCAAACAAAAAGAGAAAACAACCGGCAATTTCACTAGAAAAATGAGATTTGAACCGTCTGGGTATAACAACTAAAGGAAACCACACCTATACTAGTATCTGGAGTTGGTGTTCAAGGAGAGAGAAGAGAGAGAGTTTGCAATAGGAACGATTGTCTATTCTGATTTTTTAGCAGAGAAAATGGTCTAAGAAATCAAGTAGTACATAAGAAATCATCTCAACTACAACACACTTTTGACAAATAGTGAATTTTGAAACATCACAATGGTCTAGTTGTGCACCAATCATTAACAATAGTGTAGATATGTTGAGAACATTATTGTCTACCATAATCACTTAGTAGACAATTAGCGTAGATCTGTTTGTAAATAATTATGATTTTTTTCAAGTGTTAATTATTGATTGAAACATGAATTTGTATGTTTTATTTTTTTGGTCAAACAAGCTTTCATTAAAGTTAAATCCTCAAAGAGGAGAGTTCATACAAAGTAAACTTAAACAATTACAATGCTTAATAAGGTTACAAGGCATTAAAAGATATTAGTTTCATGAGTTTTCTAAGGAGGTGTAAGTCTTTGAGAGGCTAGCAAAGCTTCAAAGATCTGTTGGGACCATGGTGGAAGCGCATTTGAAGACATGCTCTGTGTCTTCCTCGATCAGCAAATGATCATCGATGGCTCTTGCAATATATCAACCGAGCTTTTACAAATGTTGTACAATGGGGGATTAAGGGATGGGGTTCTCGCCAACAGGAGATTTTTCAAGAAAATTTGATCAAGGATTGATACAGATTCTGGCTCAATTCTCATAATGGTGGGTGAAGCTACCAGGACTCATATATAATATGTGCAATATCGCAACAAATCAGATGGGTCCTCCCTCACATGAAACCCTCAGCCATAGAGGTTAAGGAGTCCTACACAAAGCTTGTACATTTTGGAAAAAAGGCAAACATGAGCTTACATCCTAATGGCGGTTGATGCAAGCATAGTCGTAAGAGAACAGGTGGGTACTCCCTCACATAAAACGCATAGCCATCAAGGTGAAGGATTCCCACACAAAGATTGTAGTCGACTTTTGTAATATCCGCGAACCAGAAATTCGATTTCTGGTAGGGGTGTCGATCGACACTCCTAGTGGTGTCAGTCGACACCAATCGTAGTTGGTCAAATCGGTTCAATTTCAATTCTCCGGTTCGCGTAGCTGGTTTAGGGAAGCCCTAAACTCGAGTTTAAAAGGGAGAACTCGACTTCCTTTGTCCCTTTTAACCGTTTTTGAGAGTTTATAGAGAAAAGAAGAAAAGAGTGTTCCATAGCCTGTTCTTGAGGTTTTAGGGAGATTCGTTTGATCTGTCAGAGAGTTTCTTCCTGGAGAGTGTGGATCCAAGGCTAGGGACGTGGTGGGAAGGTTTCTGTGGTGGTAGCTTCGTCGTTTGGGCATGGATCTCATTATTTTGGCTAAGGTGAGTGCATGACCATGGCTTATCTAAGTCTGAGAATCTTTTGTTTTGCTTGTTTTGTGATTTTTTGTGTTGTATTCTTGTGTATTTGTGGTTGGATGGTGGTTTCCAGGAGTTTCCAGGAGTTTTGGATGGGTTTTGGACGATTTGGAGGATTTGGGAAGCGGATCTTCAACTTTCGGTTTCGTGCATATCGTGTTGCAGAGTCGGTGTCGATCGACACCATGTTGGGGTCAGTGTCGATCGACACCACTCTAGTGTCGGTCGACACCACTCTAGTGTCGGTCGACACCAACTTCTCTGTTGCGTGTTTTCCTAGTTTGTTGTGTTGTTTTTGTGGTTTGCTAAACATTGGAATCTCAGTTGCTTGTGTGTATAGCCCAATAGATGGGAGGATCGCCTCACCAAGTATTTATGATAATAATTACGCATCTCAATTGTTGTTTGTGGTGTGTAGGTATGTGATGCGGAATCATGACGATGAGCAGGAGGATGATCTAGGGTCTCGTTTGTGTGTTGTTTGATATATTGTTTATGTTGGAACCTTCGTTAGTGTTATGCTGGGTTGATGAATAGAATGGTTAGAAATGTTATTGTATTGATGATGTATTGATTTTGTATTGTTGGTATGTTTCCCCTGTGCATATTGGTTGTTATTGGTTTAATGAGGAGTTGTGGGTTGGGTTGGTTTAATTAAGTAGTATGGGATGCTTAATTATATATTGTATTTATTATTTTTAAAAAACGGGTCGGGTTTCAGTTTGGTATCACAGTCCTTATCGTTCTAAGATGGTTAAGTGGGTTTAGAGCGGTTTAGGAATTTAATTGGTTGAATTATTTTCCTGTTGTTAGATACATGTTGTTGTGTGATGGAATTGTCTATGAGTAGTTAGTCAATTTGTTTGTGGTATGGAGTCCTAGTATTATCCTCTACTTTGTGATTCCACGGTGAGTTGTGTTCTTTGTGTAGTTAGGATCGTTTTGTTTGCTTAGCTTTTCTGTTATTGGTGATACAGATGGTTAGAGGTGTGGGAGCTGCTGGTCGCGGGCGTGGTCGTGGTCGTGGTCGTGGGTGTGACCGTGGGCGGGGACGGGTTCCTGAGGTCAGTGAAAGTGTGACCCAGAGCATGGCCAGTGAGGAGGTGGCAGAGTCGCAGGTTCATCCTAGTGTGTCTGGAGACCTAGCTGGTGGTGGTATCGGCAGGGCGGATGGGCCCGGTTTCGGCCACGGTGTCGCCGGAGAGTGGAGGTTGCAGCGGAGGGTGTTCCAGGTAGAGAGGATTTCTTGGCGGTCTTGCTAGCTCAGGTTTTGGTGCGACTTCCAACAGGTTTGCCGCCAGTGGATGGTGGGTAGGTTCCAGTAGTGCCGCCATTGGTTGGTGGACGAGGTCCAGTGGTGCAGCCTGTAGTGGAAGTGCAGGCGGGTGTGCAAGCAGGGGCCGAGGTAGTGGATGCTCAGTATGTTCAGATGTTGGTACAGCTACGGCATGTGGATGCGGTATTTTTCCCAGGAGGCACAGATCCGAGTGCAGCGGATGAGTGGAGAGAGCGGATGGAGGAAATTTTCCAGTCGCTCCTGTGTCCCGACCACTATCAGGTGGACTTGGGAGCGCACTACCTTTCAGGGGATGCGAGGGTCTGGTGGAGGTCGATGACGGCACGGAGGGTGGAGCGTGAGATGACTTGGATGAACTTTATGAGAGAGTTCAACGCGGTTCTTGGGGTTGTCTCAGGGTAACCGTACTGTGCGGGAGCTAGACGCGGAGTTTAGTCAGCTTGTGGTGTATGCAGGTCGGGCTTTAGAACCAGAAGCGGTTCAGGTGCGGAGGTTCTTGTTGGCTCTGCGTGACGATATGAGGATTCGGTGCAGGGTGAGGAGTTACACTACTAGAGCAGAGCTGGTAGAGGTTGCAGCTGGGATAGAGGATGACTTGAGGTCACAGGTAGGGATGGTTAGCCCTACTGTGCAATTAGAAGAGATATTAGGGCAAAGCATTTAGGGAAAGGGTAGCAAGTCGGAGCAAGGGCATAAGAGGAAGCGGGAGGACATGTCAATAACGAACCAAGGTGGGCAGGGATGCTATGGGTGCAGGAGCATGGATCACAGGTTGGCAGGCTGTCCCAAGAGGAGCGAGGCGAAAGATGACATTCGAGTGTGCTTTTACAACAAGGAGGTGGGACATATCAGACCACAATGTCCGAAGTTTCCGCATTTGACAGTGGGAGAGGTGCAGCCAAAAGAAGGGTCGGGCACCAATCCCGGAGTTTAGATTATGTCTGTTTTGTTTGGTTTTGTTAAGTTTTTCTTTTGTTTCGGAGTTGTAAGTGTTTATTGCACTTAAGGATTTAATAAGATGAGTATTTCTTTATTTTGGCTGGTGTTTTCATGAGAAATAGCTCGAGTTTCTATAATTGGAAGTATCCATAAATAGAAATTTTCAATAAAAATGAGGTTTCCATAATTATAAAGTTTCCAAAAATAGCAAGTTTTGTGGAAAGTGTGGCGATCTTTGTGATGATCCTGCGGGATGTGTGCCTGGTTGGCGGTCTTTGTGACGTTTAGTATCATGATATTGAGTGGTCTTGGTGACGCTTGTGCCTTGATAGGGGTCTTAGTGACGGTTTGTACCCTGACAGTGGTCCCAGGGATAGAGTTCTTGGTGACACTTGTCAGTTGTAGCGTTGTTGATGATGTGGTGGTACCCTGGCAGTGGTCTTGGTGACAGAGATTTTGGTAACGCCTTCTAGTGGTAGTGTTTCTTTGTGACGTTTCATGCCCTGACAGTGGTCCTGGTGACAGAGATCTTGGTGACGCTTGTCAGTGGTAGGGCATTCTTTGCGATGTTGTGGTACCGTGGCAGTGGTCATGGTGACAGATATCTTGGTGACACTTGTCAGTGGTAGTGTTCTTTGTTACGTTTCGTGTCCTGACAGTGGTTTTGGTGACAGAGATCTTGGTGACGCTTGTCAGTGGTAGGGCGTTCTTTGTGATGTTTGGGGCCCTGAAGGTGGTCTTGGTGACAGAGTTCTTGGTGACACCGGCTAGTGGTAGTGGTCTTGGTGACGCTGGAGACCTTGTGGTGGTCTAAGTGACGACGTCGGATACCATGGTGGCGGTCTCGGTGACGTTTGTGGCCTTAGTGGCGGTACTTTTGGACATTTATGGACCTTAGTGGCGGTCATGCAGGACGTTTGTGTTGTCTTCATGACATGTTTGGGATTTTTGTGACGTATTTAGGGTCTTTGTGACGTTTTGGTAGCCCATTGTGATGTGCCTGCGAGAGCCATAGAGGTAGTTCTGGTCAGTGTGGTACTCTGGTCAGCGTTTTGTTTCTTGACGAACCTACGTCCGGGCTAGATTCCACCAACGCGTTTATGGTGGTGCAAGTTCTTAAACGAATAGCTAAGAGTGGCAGCATTGTGATTATGTCGATCCATCAACCAAGTGCTCGTATTGTAGAATTGCTTGATCGGCTTATCATCTTATCTCGCGGCAAGAGTGTGTTCAATGGATCTCCAGCAAGTCTATCTCGATTCTTCTCTGATTTTGGTCATCCGATCCCTGAGAAAGAGAACATCACAGAGTTCGCACTTGATTTAATCCGACAACTGGAAGTATCCACTGAAGGAACCAAAGAGTTAGTAGAATTCAACAAAAAGTGGGAGCAGAACAAGCTCAAACTTAGCCAATCAGCTCGAGCCACCCCACAAACCACACCCCACCAAGGCTTATCCTTAAAAGAAGCGATCAATGCGAGTGTTTCAAGAGGCAAATTAGTCTCAGGCACATCTGCAGTCAATCCCATTGCCATGGAATCAATATCTTCATATGCGAATCCATCATTTTTTGAAACACTCATCTTAGCCAAACGGTACATGAAAAACTGGATTCGGATGCCCGAACTCATGGGAACACGGATTGCTATGGTTATGGTGACCGCTATTCTCCTAGCCACTGTGTACTGGAATCTAGACAACACTCCAAGAGGTGCACAAGAGAGATCGACATTCTTTGCATTCGTGGTGCCCACAATGTTCTACTGTTGTTTAGACAATATCCCAGTTTTTATTCAAGAACGATACATTTTCTTTAGAGAGACAACCCACAACGCGTACAGAACATCTTCTTATGTCATATCTCACTCTTTGGTGTCCTTGCCTCAACTAATTGCCCCTTCCTTAGTCTTTGCCTCAACTAATTGCCCCAAGGAGAAAAGAGGTGGTGAGATTGACTTCGAGGGGAGCCGGTAAGAGAGGCGGAAAGCAATGCACAAAGGAGGTCCAAAGATCTTAGATTTGTCAACGAAAGGTTGGGGCCTCGAGAGATCACCTCACCAAGACGTCCCACCGGTTGAGCTGAGGGGGCAAATAATAGATAGAAGCTAAAACATGGTCAGAGTAGCTTGACAAACCGATGAATCTCTTGTGGATTCGAAATCAGTCCAAAATAAGAGTTGGTAACAGAGGAGAGGACGATGGTCAAAGAGCAGCGGCCCAATGACGCTGATCTGATTTGACGCTATCAGAAAGAAGAGTCTCCGAAGTTGTGCCAGATAGAGAAGCAGCTATGGCGAACAGTTATCATTCAGCCGACTAAAGCTACCTAGCTATAGTAAAAAAAAAATTCATGAATTTGTATGTTGAGTTAGATATTATATATAAAATAAAATCTTTATAAATTAATAAATATAATAAAATAATAAAAATTTATTGTAGAATGTTGTATATGCAAAATCTGTCTGTTCCTAGATTCCAATATTTTTACGGTGTTAGTTTATGCAAAACCTGTCTGTTCCTACACCGTAAAAATATTGTTCTTGAAAACTATTCATCGTAATCGTATACTTGAGGTAGTTTAATATAATCATATAGATTTATAATAAGATCAAATATTTGTAAAATTGTGATGGTGATGTATTAGATTTTGAAAAAAATAATAAAAAAAAAAGAACTATAAATGGATTCACTTTCTCACATCCAAGACCAAACAAGAATCTTCTAGAAATGGATCACTGATCTTGGCCTTTTAAGTCATATAACGTAATGGGCCTTTATAAGCGTCAGTTTAATTAGCTATGTTATCAAAATACCACAATCAGTCGATCACAAAATAACTAAATAATGGGTCCAAGAAACACAAAGAATTAATATATATTTTTGCTTTTAATTAAATTTTGGTACCAAAACAAAATTGACTAAAATCCAATTATACCGAACCGAAACTGAATCAAGAACCTAATATATATCCTAAATACAATTATATACCTTAAATTAATAGTTACTTTTAGACCAAAGAACCCAAAATTCGTAAATACATGAATATCCTAATCTAAACTAAACCGAAAATATCCAAAAATACTCGAAAATATCCTAAAATATCCTAAAATATCTGAAAATTTCTAAAACATCCATAATTTTTGGTTAGAATCAAAACCGGAACAATATCCGAAAATAATTTGGTTTTAGATCAATTTTTCATTCAAAATCCGCAACCGAACTGAAACCGAAAAAAATCAAACCTAAATCAAACCAAAATAAATAAAAAAAACCGCATGAATAATAATTTCAAAACCTGAATGATCCGAAAACAGAACCAAATATAGGAACGTCTAGGAAGAGTTATTATGGCAAATACTCCAATTTTGGGCACCACCGAATTTTCGTTTTGGGGTTTTGGAAATTAATTAAAAAGAAAAGCCTCTGCAGGTGGAATGGAGGGAACGAAAGTTGTTGCAACCGAAATCATCTGTAAAATGTGTAGCCAATATCAAATAAAATGAGGGTATACGAGACAAGGACTAGACAACAAAATCAAAGACTAATGAATATATTTTGAAGGATCAAATTCTTTTAAACAATTTTGATGTTTTTGAAATATTTCATTTTTCATAATAAATTATCTAAAAATTAATAATTGTGATTAATATATTTTCCGAAAGATTATGTCGTATACTACTACTATCTTGTTAGATGATTACCTGATTGAGATTAAGACGGGTATCTTTTGTTTGTCAATACCATTGTTTGCTACGAAATCTAACTTTGCTAGTACTAGGCCTGGGCATTCGGTTTCGGTTCGGTTGTATTCGGTTTCGGTTATTTTGGATATAGTAATATAGTAACCATTTGGATATTTATGAAATTTCGGTTTAGTTCGGTTCGGTTTCTTTCGGTTCGGTTTCGGTTTGGTTATTTAAATAAATAACCATAACTAACATAAATTATATTAACATTAACCAAATAAACCAAATATAACCAAAACTAACCGAATATAACCAAAATTAACCAAATATACAATAACAAAAATACAAAAAAGGGAAAAATATTGATTCAATTTTACAAAATAGTATTTAACTTTGTAAATTCAAAATAATAACATTTACATATATTGATTATTTAAAATATTTAATTGTTTTGAATCTAGAAATAATTTATATTTTAAGTTTATTTTATAGTTTTGCATAATATTAAGTATATAATATTTGATATCTTCTAGGTTTTCAGATATTTCGGTTAACCATTTAATTGTCGGTTCGGTTCGGTTCGGTTTCGGTTAGTTTGGATATAGATTTTTACTAACCATTCGGGTATTTGAAGAATTTCGGTTCGGTTCGGTTTAGTTTTTTTCGGTTCGGTTTCGGTCGGTTATTTGGTTATCGGTTATTTTGCCCAGCCCTAGCTAGTACTATATGGGTTAGATAATGAGTATTTATTGTTATTTTTTCAACTATATTGTTAATCACTTAGGGCATTTCCAACCCATTTTTTCATTTTTTACTCTATTTTGGAGATGGGTTTTAGAGATGGGTTTCACTCCAACCTATTTCTCCATATTTGACTCTAAAAAAATATATTCTTAGAATGTTTTTTGTATATCTTATTATTAATTTATATAATGATCCTTTATTTATTAAAATTACAAATTTAATCCAATTATTTTATTTTAAGCAAAAACAAAAAATTAGCATGTTTACTATATTTAAAATTTGTTATTAAACAACAATACATTACACAACGTTCAATAATTATTAGTCTTTGTTGTATTAAATCTTTAGTTTAAGTTATATTATATATTTTAAATTTTATTGGTAGTTATGCTATTTTGTACTTTTTTGTATTGTCTATTTTCTATGTAATGTATGTTAATTGTTGAATTTTAAAACTATTATTTATAAGTTTAAGTATAAAATAATAATAATTAACTGTATTCAGATATAAAATATAAATATATATAAACATAAGGGATTGATTTGAAAATAAAAAAGCTCAACTCCAAAATGGAGAAATGAAATAAAAATCTCCAAATATAAAAACAAATATAGAAATCTCCATTTTAGAGATGGAAATGGAGTAGGGTTGGAGAAAGTTCAATTTGGAAATAGAAATGGAGATGGGTTGGAAATAGTCTTATCTTATGTCGTTAAACTTCTCCAAAATTGAGACTTCAAATAAATTTACTTAGTGTTTCTATTACTAATTCACAAATTCTATGATCATATTCTATCATTGTGATAAATCGAAGTAAGATATTTTCTACTTTGGTCAGAAAGATAAACCGTTCTAATTTTAAGTTGTTATACAATTAAAAGCTGAAAAGTGCTAGAATGGTTAGAGCGGTTATGTGCAAGACATCATCTACCATGTTTGGTTCCGATCCCATCTCCCTAGAATTTTCTTCGGTAGGAAGTAACCATTATGAGTTCTAATTCTATATCGAACAAATTTTGGTTTTATCTTACTGTGACCGTTTACATGTTCACTGTGAAATAATATACTTTCAGCAGGATTAGTTTAATTATCACTATGAATACTTCTAAATCAGATTTAGAAGTTTTATTTTGCAATTAATATGTTTGCTGCAGTGCTACACCATTGTAGGGAAACAAAAATTAATGAATCTGAGCTTTATATTATGATCGGATGACGATTAACATAAGTATCACAAATAAATGGTATACAAATGCAAATATAGAATAGCAACAAAAAGAAACCAACAGAAATCTGTAAATTTCTTGCAATTGACTGATTGGAGAAGATTGACATAGATAGTTTAAAAAAAAAAAAATACACAAAAATAATTATATACACATTATAAATATAGGACAAATTTAGATTTATCTATATTTTACATTGTATAGAATATCGATTTCTTTTTTCTCTTCTAATCGACAAAATTAAATTAGTAGTATAACACCCCGGTTTCAGAGAATTGCGAAAAGGTTTAAAATAATTGATTTGGCCACCAATGTCACCAAAGTGCACTTATCTTTTCGGTCAAGGGGCCTGAGAGAACTCCAGAGTTAAGCGTGCTTGAGTTGGAGTAGTCTCAGGATGAGTAACCTTCCAAGAAATGATTGTTGAAACTGTGCGAGTGAAGACAAAACACAAAAAAAAATCATGTGGTGATTTGTAGGGATGGTAACAAGTCTTTAAAGCCTCCCAGACGTAGCAAACCTATGAATGGGCTCATGGGCCAAGTGAGTGGCCGTGAGGTCCATTAAGGAAAGTGGGCCCATGGATTGGGATTGGACATGGAGCCCACTGAGAAGTGGCGGTCGGGGCGTTACAAGTGGTATCAGAGCCGAACCCAGACGAGTGTGGAGTCGAATGGGTTCACACCGTCGGGGGTGACGGTCTTGGTGGGCAACGAGGACGTTGCGATCTGTTAGTGGGGGTAAATTGTGACACCCCTGTTTCAGAGAATTGCGGAGAGGTTTAAAAGAATTGATTTGGCCACCTATGTCACCAAAGTGCACTTATCTTTTCGGTTAAGGGGCTTGAGAGAACTCTAGAGTTAAGCGTGCTTGAGCTGGAGTAGTCTTAGGATGGGTGACCTTCCAGGAAGTGATTGTCGAAACTGTGCGAGTGAGGACAAAACACAGGGAAAGATCATGTGGTGATTTGTAGGGATGATAACAAGTGTTGAAGCCTCCCAAACGTAGCAAACCGGCAGTCGGATATGAATGAGCTCACGGACCTAGTGAAAAACTGTGAAGCCCATTAAAAAAAGTGGACCTATGGATTAGGATTGAATATGAGGTCCACTAAAAAGTGGCGGTCGGGGCGTTACGAGTAGCCTAATTTCTACTACCCAAAATAATCATGATCTAATAGAATCCAACTTCGATAAAAGAAAAAATGCCACATAAATAATAAATCAATATATCATATTCAATTAAAGGCACTCTTCCAATATTAACCAACTCTAGTTCTCATTCTTATTTCTTTTTTTTTAAAGAGTCAATTTCAGTTATAAACACATCATATTCCGTTAATATGTAACAAATAAAAATAAATTGTAGGGACGTCTCTTTATCAAAGATGATGTCGACAACCGAAATACACAAACAAAAGGCCAAAGAGGATAACAACACTTTGAAATAAGACAACAATAATTATGAAAAATATATTTCTTTCATTATATATTTAACCCAAGAGGGTAATGAAATCTTCGAGAATTAGATTTTGGGTCCACACTGTTCAGTGTCGTCTTCACTCTTTCACTAGCATCTCTTTCGACGTTGGGAAAAGTGGTCGTCATCATCATCATTATCCTCATCCTCCCTCATGCACCATTAACCTTTCCCTTCTAAATCCTTGATTTATTGTTGAATGATCCCTCTTCTATTTTTGTTTTAACAACTAAATCGATCGACATGTCTATAGGATTTTCAACATTTTCGTACCGTTGATTAGTTTTTTGTTTGTGTTCAATAATATCTGCTATAACCGCTTATTTAATGATTCATAATGAAAGTACAATGGCCCATCATTGTTTGGGGCAGCCAGGATTATTTGTAAATATATGTATAGTTTTCATATCTGCCAAAATTCATGTTTCAGATACACTAGGCTATTGTGGTGACTTGAACTCTTGAAGTATCTGACCACTAAGCCAAATCAACCACTAATCTCCTGATTAGTCGTTGATTGAGAGAAAAAATATAAATCAAACAAATAACTCAAGCCACTGTCGAAAAGACAACTTTTTTTTTTCTTTGGTTCACACAACAATACAATACCATATATATTAATATGATCACACAATATAGCCACAATTATTAGAAGAATACCAAATGGAACATTACAAAGTATTTGAAAAAACAAAACCCTTTCTTTTTAATCACAAATCGTAGAGGACCGGACGCTCAACTGCTTCAATCTAGTTTCCAGTGTGGACCCGTCACAAGACCTCCATTTATTAACTAAAGTTGTATGTTTGGTAATGCGAAGTAAAATTATTAAAACCTTCCTTTTGTTTGTTTGTGTTTAACATTCTGGTGTTTGGGTATGGTCTCTTTTCGGGTCATGGCAATAGTTATAGACCAAGAAGTTCCTCTGTGCCCATGTCATGGCTGCCATTTGCTGCCGGCTCAACCCTTGGTTGCGGAATGGTGCAGGCGATGGCGGTCTGCATGAGCTACTGCTATCGGCTGTGCATCCGGCTAGCTTAAAGTTTTTGTACTTAGCCACAAATGGTTGGTATCGATAGTCAGCTTTGATCCTTCCATTTTCCGTGGCCCAGTCTGATGCATCCCATATCGATCCGTAAACCCACATCGGTCTTGTGGGGAACGTAGCTTCATTCTTTCTATTATATGTACGTATCGGTACATCATCTACGAAGAATCTGTTTATATATGAAAAAAATATCCAATTTAGAATATCAAACAACTTACAAAATGGCCGGAGTAATTAATTTGCAGTAATTAATTCAGAATTCTTGACTTACACAATTTGGTTAGGGTTCCACAAAATTGCGTAATGGTGAAAATCTTGAGTAGGGTCGAACCACAAGGTAAATTTCATTTCTCTCCCAATGACATTTCGGTCGCCACTTCCTCTAGCGAATACATTTGTTTGAAGAGAATAAGGTTTCCCTGGCGTCGTCCCTAGAAACTCGATATCGACCTCATCGTGGTCTCCAGGATGCTCTTGGTTGTTCGAGAGCTAGAAATCGAAAAAGTTGTCATTTTAGTAACGCTTGAACTAACTACAAAGTTAATAGAAGGTTTATTTAATTATAGTTCGATCATATATGCTTACGTAGAGTGACGTATCAACTCCAGCCGTGAAGCCTGGTTGGAGCTTAATGGAAGCACCAAAGTAGCCCGACCGGTATGGACGAATAGATTTGAACCCACTGCCTGTTCATATTTAATAATAAGTCACTAAAATCAATTTATTACGTACATACGAATATACGACAAAAAAAAAAAAAAAAAAAACCATTACGAGTATAATTAAAAGAACATAGTTAGAAATTAGAAAATAATAAATATAAGCTACCGACACAGTCCTACAAGTCGTGCGGTGTATAAAATAACACTAGAAACTTGAGTGAGTGAGGTTTGACAACGAAACAACCAAATCGTCGCTTACCTAATATGATTCTAATCAACAATTACATTTATTAATTCCAAATGAATAAAAATAACCTTTTAGTGCATTTTATAACATGGACCATCGAATTGAGTCCACAAAATATGTTGAAAAAAAAAAAAAAAAAGGAACAGACCAGTGGATTTGTCGAGCCAAAGAGTAACAACGTCTTGCTCTCGACGTTGGTGTTGAGAGCCCCATAGAGTTCGAAATTCACGATCAAAAGGTGAAGTCGGTACTCGGGAACTCGGGTAGTAACCTGGCGAAGGAGAACGCTGGCTGTGACCACTACTAGGGCATAACACTAAGAGAGCTAGAAGGATAAGAGATAAAGCCATATTGAGAGTGAAGTAAAAGCCCTTTTGAGTGGTTATTACTACAAAAGGGAGAATAAATACATTAAAGAGAGACAAATATGTATGGAATGAATGAAGAAAAGTGAGAGGACACAGGTGAGTATAAATAGAGATATGTGCGGGTCCGACAGTTATAGGAGTGAGTGACTGTTATCCGTCGATTGGATGGGCCTTACGGATTGATCCCATTCCCATGTCAAAATATGAACATTTAATGTCAACTTACATCATATATGATTTAATAAAGAAAACAAAGTAAGAAAAAAGAAAAAAAAAAAACAAGAAAAGGAAACTGACGAATAAATTATATATATAAAGTATAAGTATAACGAAAATAATAATACCCAACTCCATTAACGAACATAACATTGTATTTTGCACAATTTTGGATTTTAGATCCAAAGTCCAAACCTTGATATGCATGCATGTTGTAGTCAAAACCCACAAGAACAAGAGTGCTGCCACCCACAGAAACAATGTCTTTTTCACACGGTCTAATAAATACCATCGTTAGGTACGCACGGTTGCTACCTATTCAATATTGACCTATTTTCTATTTAGCCAAAATAATTTATAACTCAATATGGATATACTAGAAGGTAATCGGTGCTATACATGAATAAGTTCATGCGTGAGTTTAATTGTTAAAGTAAAATGTTGTATGATGGTAAATATATATATATATATATATATATATATATATATATACTGTACTGTACAAAATATTTTTCGTTGATACCATGTGGCAATGATTCTTAACAAAAGGCAACGTAGTGATGATATATAGAGTTTATTTCCACTAATATTTCTAAATGTGTTTCCAACATTACTACATTTTTATTTTGTTATAAACCCTGTTTTGTATTATGCATATGCGTACTTGCACTATGTGCGGATTTTTAAAAATCAACAAACTTTTGTAGAGATATCCCCTATGAAAGAAAGTTCAAAATTCGTAAAACATATGAAATATTATGAATTTATTTATAAAGAATTATAAAATCTGCGAACCGAATTCCCGGTTTAAGGGATGCATCGATCAATCTACTATGTGCATCGGTCGATGCAAGGTCGATTTTGTGCGGACGAGTTTAAGTTAAATGTTGCATTTTGGATTAGGAAAAAACTCTTAACTCGAGTTTTTGTCGTCATTAGCGAGTTTAGCCGCTTTTGAAAGAAAAGAAGAGAGAAAAGGTGTTATTGAGTGTTCTTGTGGATTTTGGGAGTTTGGAGGCTCTTCCAGTAGAGATCTGTAGCTGAGATCGTTGTAGGAGCTTCCTGGAAGTGTTCTTTTCTTGTTTAACGTTCACATTCGTCTGTGGCAAAGGTAAATGCATGACCATGGCTTATTTAAGCTGGAGATTTCTCTGATCTGCTTGTTTATGTGTTGTTTGGCATGTTAGAATGTTATATGGTACTTTGTGAAGCTTTCTTGTGGCTTCGGATCGAGTTTTGTGGTTGTAGAAACGAAGATCCGGTGAGAAGCTTCGGGGAAAAACGATGCTCGGCATGTGCGTCGGTCGATGCAAATGCGAGGACGACGCGTTTGACCTAGGAACATCGATCGATGCCATGTGGAGGCGTCGGTCGATACGATGAGGGTTTTCGTGTTATGTCGAGCATGCATCAATCGATGCAGTGTGTGTAGCGGTCGATGCAAGTGTAACTTGCATCGGTCGATGCAAGCTTGTGTCGGTCGATGCACGGTTGGTGTCGGTCGATGCACGGTTGGTGTTAGTCGATGCAGAGTCCTGGTTTGTTATTGTTGGTTGTTGTTTGTTAGTTGATGGTTAGTCTTTATTGCTTGTGTGTATAGCTAAGTAGATAGGATGATTGCCTTACTGAGTGTTTATTAAATACTCATGCATCTCAATTTGTGTTTGTGGTGCAGGTAAAGGTAAAGTGTGATCGTGGAATCAAGGCAATGAAGAGGAAGATGTTCTAGGGACTCGATTGGTTGTTGTCTGGCATTGCTAAATTGCTAGAGTTGGGTCATTAGAACATTTCTAGGTTGATGGTTCTATGTTTCTCCGCTGTTTGGTAAAATGGATATTTGCAAAACTTTATGTCTAGGTTATTAATTATTGGATATTTATTGGTTTAATGTTATGGTTTATGTTATCCGCTGTTGTGTGATTGTGGTTAGGTGGCTAGTGGGTATGAGACCACTAGTTGTAGAGTATTTATTATGATTATTATTATTATTATTTATTAAAAAAAAATGGGTCGGGTCGTTTCAGTTTAGTATCAGAGCCATTACGGTTCTAGGTTTGGGTTCACTAGGCTTTGTGTTGTAGATGTTTGGGATTTGCATGTCTTGATTGATTATGTGAGCTAGTCAATTGTGTGTGGCATGGAGTCCTAGAACATCCTCTTCGAGCCTACAGTGTGATTCCACGGTGAGTTATGTTTTTTCTGTTATGTTTAATTGCTTGCTTAGCTTTCTGTTCATGGTAGTGTAGATGGTTAGAGAAGATGTTGTTGCTGGTCGTGGTCGTGGACGCAGACGTGGTCGTGGTAGGGGCAGAGCCTCAACAGTTAGTAATACTGTGGACCAGAGTGTGACAGCTGAGGGTGTTGGCGAGTCGCAGGGCCTTCATGAGGGATCCATGAGTGTGGCTGGTGGGGACAGTGTTGGTCCTAGAGTGGCCGGTGGTGCTAGGGTTCCAGGTGTGGGATTTCCAGCAGGTGGAGTCCCTGGAGGAGTGGATCTTGCGGGCTTGTTAGCATAGTTGTTGGAGCGGTTGCTGGCAGTGGGATCCGCTCAGGCTTAGGTAGTGCCATCAGTGGTGGCGGAGGAGCGGCAGCCAGTCGCTGCGGATGTGGGAGCGCATGGTCGTTATTTGTGTATGTTGAGGGAAATGCATAGCATTGATACTGCACGGTTTTCGGGTGGTACAGATCCTACCGCTACAGATGCGTGGAGGACGAGTGTGGAACGTAACTTCCAGACTCTGAGATGTCATGAGGAGTTTTGGGGGGACATAGGGGTCCACAATTTTATTGGTGATGTTCAGGTGTGGTGGAGAGCAGTGGCTGCTAGGAGAGTGCAGAGGGAAATGACTTAGGCTGACTTCGTGGAGGAGTTCAACCGCAAATACTTTCCGAGGGAGACATAAAACCGGTTGGAGGCATAAAACCTCAGGGAACACGGTCAGTGCGGGAGTTGGACTTGAAGTTTATTCGACTTCTGGCTTATGGGGGTCGGGCTATGGAGTATGAGGAGGCCCAGATCAAGAGGTTTATGAGGGTTCTTCGTGATGACTTGAGGGTCCATTGCAGAGGACGGAGTTATATTAAGTGTGCAGAGCTAGTAGAGACTACCACAAAGATTAAATAGGACATCTGGGCACAGACAGTGACGGTTAGTCTAGCGGTGCAGCCTAAGAAGGCTCATCTTCAGGGAGGTTCTGGCAAGGGCGGCAAGCCTGTGCAGGAAACCAAGAGGAAGTGGGAAGCTACGCAGAGACCGAGTGGTGCAGGGTGATTTTGGTGTGGGAGCATGGATCACAAGGTAGCTAGTTGTCTTCAGAGGAGTGCTCTGACGGCAGCGGTTCGTGTATGCTATCATTGCAGGGAGCCTAGACACAACAAGCCCATGTGTCCCAAGTTGCATCAGATGGCAGTGGCAGCAGTGCAACATGTGGTTCAGGCTGGAGTGCAGCACGTGGCACGGATTGAGCAGGCGCCACGGGTAAACCTGATGGTCGAGACAGGTGGAACAAGTGTCGGGGCGATCACAAGTATAATTTCTGGTACTTAGAATTTGTGCATTTCAGTAGGTTCAGATTTTATGTTTTTCCTGTGATAAAGTGTTAGGTTCTCGACACATGAGGTTTGTGTAGGGACTTTGTTGGTGGGTGGGTTTAAGTCCCATGTTATGTTTGATTCTGGAGCTACTCATAACTTCATTACCCCGGAGTGTGCGGAGGGTGCGGACATCAGAGAAGATCCCGGAGAGCGTAAAGGAGTTGTCAGAGTTGCGGGAGGCAAGTTTCTGAGAGTCATTGGATGAGCTAGGGGAGTTAATATTCAGATCGAAGGAGAGTCGTGGCCAGCTGATTTGCTTATCAGTCTAGTGGAGTTGTATGATGTTATTCTTGAGATGGATTGGTTGCATCGGCATATAGTACATTTGGATTGCCATCGGGGTAGAGTGGAGTTTGAGCGCCTAGGAGGGAAGTTGGTTTTTCAGGGGATTATACCGACTTCAGGGAGTCTCGTGATCTCGGCCATGCAGGCTGGGAAGATGATCGAGAAGGGCCGTGAGGCTTATTTGGTTACTATATCGATGCTAGAGTCAGTAGGGAAGTCTACGGTTTACGGTATTCAGGTTGTTGAGGAGTTTGAGGATGTGTTTCAGTCATTTCAGGGATTACCACCACCTTGGTCTGATCCTTTCACGATTGAACTGGAACCGGGGACGACATGACTCTAGCAGACATAGCAGAGCTGAAGAAGCAGCTAAAGGATTTGTTGAGTAAGGGATTCATTCGTTCTAGTGTATCATCGAGGGAGCGCCGATGTTATTCGTTAAGAATAAGGATGAGAGTTTCCGCTTGTATATTGATTATCGGGGTTTTAACCGGGTCACTATGAAGAACAAGTACCTTCTTCCCAGGATCGATGAGTTGTTGGATCAGTTGAGAGGTGCTACTTGGTTCTCTAAGGTAGATCTGGCATCAGGATATCATCAGATACCGATAGATAAGGAAGATGTGAGGAAAACGGCTTTCAGGACGAGGTATGGGCATTATGAGTATGTGGTGATGCCTTTTGGGTTGACTAACGCGCCAACAGCGTTTATGAGATTGATGAACAGCGTGTTTTAGGACGTGTCTGTCATCATTTTCATCGATGATATCCTGGTTTTTTCTAATAGTCCTGAGGAGCATGCAGTGCATCTGAGGGCAGTTCTAGAAAAGTTGTTTGCTAAGTTGAGCAACTGCAGTTTTTGGCAGCGTGAGATTAGTTTTCTGGGTCACATTGTTTCCGTAGAGGGGGTTTCTGTAGATCCGCAGAAGATTCAGGCTATCAGGGATTTGCCTAGACCGCAGAATGCCACGGAGATCAGGAGTTTCCTTGGTTTGACAGGTAACTATAGGAGGTTTGTGCAGGGGTTTGCAAGCAGAGCATGACCAATGACTAAGTTGACAGGGAAGGATGTTCCTTTTTTCTGGTCACAGGAGTGCAAGGAGGGCTTTGCAAGCCTGAAGGAGATGTTGACTACTACGACAGTTTTGGCCTTGCCTAAGCAGGGAGAACCATATGTGGTTTATACATATGCATCCAGAGTTGGTTTGAGGTGTGTGTTGATGCAGCATGGGAAGGGGATTGCCTACTTTTCACGGCAGTTGCGGAAGCATGAGGACAACTATCCTACTCATGACTTGGAGATGGCTTCTATTGTTTTTGCACTGAAGATTTGGAGATCTTATCTTTATGGTGCAAAGGTACATGTGTTTACAGATCATAAGCGTCTGAAGTACATATTCGCTCAGCCCAAGCTGAACTTGAGGCAGAATTGGTGGATGGATCTGGTGGCAGATTATGATTTGGAGATAACCTATCAACCTGGTAAGGCTAATGTGGTTGTAGATGCTATGAGTCGGAAGAGGGCAGCTTCTGCTCAGGAGCAGGATATGCAGTCTCTGGTAGGAGAGATCAGTGCGTTGAGTTTGTGTGTGGTATCACATTAGCCGTTGGGCTTGTAGGTGGTTGATAGAGCAGATCTTCTGAGTAGGGTGTGGTTGGCTCAGGAGAAGGATTTGGGAATGGTGAATGCCTCAAAGGATGTTGACTCTGAGTATCATGTTTCGACTAATAGTACTATTTTGGTGCATGGGCGGATTTGTGTGCCTAAGGATGAGGAGTTGAGACAGGATATCTTGAGGGAGACTCATGTGAGCAAGTTCTCTATTCATCCGGGAGCGACTAAAATGTACCATGATCTCAAGAGGTACTATCACTGGGTCAGGATGAAGAAGGATGTAGCTAGTTGGGTCGCGAGGTGCGATGTTTGCTAGCTAGTGAAGGCTGAGCATCACGTTCCAGGCGGGTTACTGAAGAGTCTTCTCATTCCAGAGTGGAAGTGGGATATGATCACGATGGACTTCGTGGTAGGATTGACAGTATCTCAGACCTTTGATGTTATTTGGGTCATTGTGGACCAGTTGACTAAGTCGGCATATTTTCTGGCCATTAAGAAGACAGATGGAGCAGCGGTCTTGGATAAGAAATATGTGAAGGAGATAGTCAGGTTGCATGGGGTTCCAGCGAGTATTGTGTCTGATAGAGATTCTAAGTTCACTTTGGTGTTCAGGAGGGCATTTCAGACAGAGATGGGCACTAAGGTGCATATGAGTACAGCTTATCAACCCCAGACAGATGGACAGTTAGAGAGGATGATCCAGACGTTGGAGGATTTGCTGAGGATGTGTGTGTTGGATTGGGGTGGCCATTGGGCGGATCACCTAAACCTGGTAAAGTTTGCTTACAACAACATTTACCAGGCAAGTATTAGGATGACTCCTTACGAGGCTTTGTATGGGATGCCATGTCGTACACCGTTAAGCTGAACTCCGGTGGAGGAGAGGAGCATGTTTGGTGTTAGTTTTGTTCAGGAGACCTCAGAGAAGATTCAGGTGCTCAAGCTGAACATAAAGGAAGCTCAGGATAGGCAGAGGAGTTATGCCGATAAGAGGAGAAGAGATCTTGAGTTTCAGGTGGGAGACAGAGTGTACCTCAAGATGGCCATGTTGCGGGGTCCAAACAGGTCATTGTCAGAGACTAAGTTGAGTCCATGGTATATGGGTCCATTCAGAGTGATTGAGCGGAGGGGACCGGTAGCATATAGGCTGGAGTTGCTTGAGGTTATGCGTGCGTTCCACAAGGTTTTCCATGTTTCTATGTTGCAGAAGTGTCTACGTGAGGATGATCAGTTATTGGCTAAGATTTCTGAGGATCTTCAGCCTAATATGATTTTGGAGGCGAGACCAGTGAGGATTCTCGAGAGGAGGATCAAGAAACTTTGGAAGAAAAAGATTGCTTTGATGAGAGTCTTTTGGGACTGTGATGGTGTTGAGGAGCAGACTTGGGAGTCAGAGGCGAGGATGAAGGTAAGGTTCAAGAAGTAGTTTGAGAAGCAGGTCACAACTTGAACTTGTCTAGCCTGGTCCCAGGTGTAGTCCGTAGCTGGAGCGGGAATGGAGTATTCCAGCCCATCTCTCTTGTTTACTTGGTTGGTTAGGGGTAGTTGGTTGTGCGACTAAGTAACAAGATGAGGTGGTGTTTGGAGTACAAAATTTTCGTGAAGTGTGGTTAAAAGTGGAAGTTTCTAAAAGAGGACAGTTTCCAAAAGTGGAAAGTTCTAAAAATGGAAAGTTTTATGTGAGTTAAAATTTGTCCATTTTTAGTGGTTACGAGCCTTGGTGGGGCTTGTGTGGCCTTCATGGCAGACTTTTGAGTCATTGTGCCCGTGTGTGGCGGTCTTTTGAGAATGTGCATGTTTAGCCAATGTGCATGTTTAGGCGGTCCTTTGGGATGTGTGGTCTTCGTGACGGTCCTTCGGGACGTGTGGCCTGTTGAGGCAATCCTTCGGGATGAGTGGTCTTCGTGATGGTCCTTCGGGATGTATGGTCTTCGTGACGGTCCTTCGGGACGAGTGGTCTTCGTGACGGTCCTTCGGAACAAGTGGTCCTTGTAACGGTCCTGTTGAGGACATTTTTTTGGCCTTGGTGGTGGTCCTGTTAGGACATTTGTTTGGCCTTGGTGGCGGTCCTGTTTAGGACGTTTGTTGGCCTTTGTGGCGGCCTTTGGGGCATGTATATGATCCTTGTGTGGTCATGAAGTATTCCAGTGAGGGGATATGTGGTTGGTAGGACATTGTGTTGTCTTACGCAAGCCACGGAAAGGAAACCTGGTTAGGGATAGGACTTAGACGTGTTCAGAATTGTTTGCTCGCGACTCTTGGGGGACTTTAGTTCTCCTAGTACTGCCATAATCTGAGACTTTATGGCTTGAGAGTATGGTTGGTATATCGACTTCGAATGACGATGTGGGGGCGCGCTGTAGGGTGGCAACCCGGGGGACGAATATTGGACTTCCTTATATATTTTTGGCATGCGGTCTTAGGCCCGATGAGGAGCCAACATTATGGCATGCATGCTTAGGCCTGATGAGGAGCCAATAAAACTCAAGTTTAAGGCCTATGAGTAAAGGAAAGTCCAGAAGTCAAAAGCAAATAATGCTTGGAACATGAGTCTATCGCCTAGAGGTGACCTTTGTAGATCGGTGGGAGGAGTGCGGGCACGGGAGTCCTTAGCTGATGGTTATTCGAGATTCGAGGACGAATCTATGTTGGTGGGGGGGAATTGTAACATCCGCAAACCAGATTCCTGGTTTTGTGCGGACGAGTTTAAGTTAAACACTGCGTTTTGGGTTAGGGAAAAACCATTAACTCGAGTTTTTGTCGTCATTAGCGAGTTTAGATGCTTTTGAGAGAAAATAAGAGAGAAAAGATGTTCTTGAGTGTTCTTGTGGATTTTGGGAGTTTAGGGGCTGTTCCTGTAGAGATCTGTAATTGGGATCGTTGTAGGAGCTTCCTGGAAGTGTTCTTTTCTTGTTTAAGGTTCAGATTCGTCTGTGGCAAAGGTAAGTGCATGACCATGGCTTATCTAAGCTGGAGATTTCTCTGATCTGCTTATTTATGTGTTGTTTGGCTTGTTAGAATGTTATATGGGACTTTGTGAAGCTTTCTTGTGGCTTGGCTTGTTCTTGAGTGTAACTTGCATCAGTCGATGCAAGCTTTTGTCGGTCGATGCAACTCCAGTTGGTGTCGGTTGATGCATGGTTGGTGTCGGTCGATGCAGAGTCCTGGTTTGTTATTGTTGGTTGTTGTTTGTTGGTTGATGGTTAGAAATGTCTCTATTGCTTATGTGCATAGTCCAGTAGATGGGAGGATTGCCTTACTGAGTGTTTATTATATACTCATGCATCTCAATTTGTGTCTGTGTTGCAGGTAAAGGCAAAGTGTGATCGTGGAATCAAGGCAATGAAGAAAAAGATGTTCTAGGGACTCGATTGGTTGTTGTCTGGCATTGCTAGGTTGCTAGAGTTGGGTCATTAGAACATTGCTAAGTTGATGGTTCTATATTTCTCCGCTGTTTGGTTAAATGGATATTTGCTAGACTTTATATATCCTACTATATTAATTGGGAAGTACAAATATGAAATTAACCTTAAAATGCGTAAAAATTACATTCATTTGCCATTAGAAAAACTTAATTAATTAGTTTATCTTTATTAATTATTAATAAACAAAAGAAAACATTCACAGATCAAATTAAATTAAATATACAAAAGTAAATAGAATCTATTCGAATCTAATTTGTACTTGAAAAGAAAAAAAATATTATTAAAAAATTAACAGCTAAGATTTTAAAAATCTAATCGAACATTATTTACAAGTACAAATTTTATCAACATTTTTTACCAGCATAGGTTAAAATTTTTATTAGAAATCTAATCGAATAAAATTTATATCAGTTCCGTTTAACAGCTTAGAGTTTAAAAAATAATAAATAAAATAATAAGAAAATAAATTATTACAAATTTTCATCAAAAAAAAGTTCATCCCGCGGTTTTCCACGGATTAGTACCTAGTTGGTTATTAATTATTGGATATTTATTAGTTTAATGTTATGGTTTATGTTATGTGCTGTTGTGTGATTGTGGTTAGGTGACTAGTGGGTACGAGACTACTAGTTGTAGAGTATTTATTATTATTATTATTATTATTATTATTTATTATTTATTAAAAAAACGGATTGGATTGTTTCTAGAATATTTAATTTAGGCTGTCAACTACTATTAAAAATAAATGTTTGCAATCTAAATATAATATATTATGATCTTAAATAAATAACAAATAACAGAATTTTCAATGCTATACAATTTGGCCAAAGCGTCTTAATTGGCTACAATTATGCAGAGAACCAAATATTTATTAAAAGATTTTATTTTATGTAGTAAGATGATCGAATCTATCGTTAAATAAACTGTCGGTTCGAACAATAATAATAATAATAATAAAGAAGAAGAATGAGAACCTATCTATTATATAAATAGAGTACAATGAACAAATGACGCGTTTCAATAAGAAAATATGACACCTTTTTTGCGGCCTAAATAAAAATTACATTATTTTTGTTATAATACATCGGCTTCTCTTTTTATTTTATTTTTCGTTTTAATTAGGATAAAGCAGAAGATGTAACATGTTTGGTCAATTTCCTATCGGGGGTCACATGCATGGGATAATAAACTAGATCAATCCAATATAGCTTCATAGGTTTTTTCTAGGATCTAATAATAGTTTATCAATTATTTTCAATCTCTAAATAGTTTAAAAGAGTCTGGAAGTGAATTAATACACACAATTTTAGAAAATGGATCTTAAAATCGTTAACAGATTTCAACAATTAGGAAATCTGTATAAGCTAGGTCAAATAAACTACAAAGTCAAAAATAATCAAACTTTCATATTTCTTTGTTGAAATATAAACAAAGAAAATAGATTAAAGAATAGAAAATACAAAATACAAACATAAATAGATTAAACTAGATTATTGATTTGTTGAAATTTCTTTGATCTAGTGGTCGATCGAAGACCAAACTGAACTGTTGAAATTTTACACTATTTATGAATTAGATCAAAAATTAAAAATCATCAGCTGACTAATTGTGAGCATATATAGTACAAATAGTTTACTCTATATTTTGTGGTACATGCATGTAAAAAATTAGTTGATTGTTGTATAGTCGTCTCTGGAAAACTGCATGAACTAAATTTGCTAGTTTATGTTAAGTTTATTATTTATAAGATGATATATAGACCACACAAAAAAAAAAAAAAACTGATTGATTTACACCATATTTTATCTATAATATCAAACAACAATTGAGGAAATCTAAACATTTGATTTTTCTATTTTTGACAGCAAAGAAAATTTATCTATTCAAGCAAAAAAACTGACAGTTTTCCAAAATAGAAAACCAATCGAGAGTAGTAGAGCTGAAAAAAAGATGGTGCCTTGTGATTGTGTCTTTCTTTAGTAAAATAGTCATCACGGGTATTGTTACAGTGTGGAATAAAAGACAATGAAAGTGGGGAAATAGAGTTTTAGTATGATTTAAATTGATTATCTTTAATTTGAACAATGCATATTTAGATTATGAAAATATTATAAAATTTATGGTAAAAGTTTACTTATGATATAAAATCTCAAAAAAACTTTAAGCATATCTATTATTGAGGAACTTGTAACTTGCTAGTTTGGGACGAATTTTTGGAAACTAGAATCATTTGGAACATATTTTTGGATCTACACAACTGAATTTTTCTCTTCATCTTCAAAGGGGATGTTTTTGATGAGTTTGTGATGAAAGTAAGGTTACATCAAACATTAAGGCGATAATGAAAAAGGTTAAGCTTTCAGTTGGGATGTCAGTTGGGATGATCTTTTTGGAACGGATAACACGGTCATGATCACGTCCAACAGGACTAGAATGAGTTGTTATCTAGCTCCGCGTTGATCCACAAGTATTCAGATAAGGATCAAAGGGTGGGTTTCTGTCAGATCTTCTCTTTGGTGAATCTTCATTTGTTTGGATCGTTAATAGACTAATAAGATATATATATATATATATATATATATATATATATATATATATATATATATATGTGTGTGTGTGTGTGTGTGTCTGAACGGTTTGTAATTTTTATAATAAAATTGGCTAAAGTGTTCATCCTTAAGTAAATGGTTCGAGTTGCAGATATATCGCTTTGCTTTTTTTTTAAACTATCTAAACAACATTGTTTTGGAAGCATCGATGGTAGATAGTTACCATGGTGACATGCTGAGTCTGCCGAGTAAACGGCTGACTAACCTACGTTTAAATCAACTTTGATTAAGGCGTCGAGATTGCAGTTAATGCAAGTTATTTATTTTATTTTTTATCGTTTATATCAAAATAAACATGTTATATAAAAAACGCACGATGGAAAAACTCAAATTTGAAATAGGCCTTTTGTTTTTTGGTTGTAGAATAAAAAACGCAGAATGTAACATCGTCTATAAGCATTCCTAATGCCATACTATTTAATCGCTCTCATGACTTGCGTAATTAGGCGCATTAAGTTGGTTGAGTAGAAAATGAACTTGCTATGCATTCTAACTTGACTTGTAATTGCTGGCACGACTTAAGTCAGAAATTAACTTCTTGAGCATGACTCGCTCGGTAATACAAACCCAACCACGAGAATCTCTCGGCCTCTTCTGTTACTTGACCGGGAATGCAAATGCGGGTAGCATGAAGCTGATAATAATCAGGCTCTTTATGGTGATATCGATTACATGAGGTGCACGTGACATTAGTATTGCAAGAACTATCATCGTAAATATATTAATTCATTTTATCAAAAGAAAACACAACATTTATGAAAAATTAAAATATATCATATATTTATAGATAATCCCTTTTTAATTGATTTTTAATATTAAGTTCATAATATATTGTTATAATAATAATTGTAAATAACACATCAACTATGTATTGGCTGTTATAGTTATTACTAAAAATATATAAATCACAAAACAACGAAATTTTTTATATCTCTGTTACGTAAATCAAAGTTGAAAAGTCTATATTATATTTATATTCTATATTATATTTATATGATTCAATATTAAAAATACTGACTAGCTCAAGGTCCTATACTATGTACATATGTATGTGTAAAACACGATAGAACCTAATACATATTTTATTATCTTAACATTTGAAGTTGGTTATGGTATAGATACTGGACTTGTTGGTAACTTGGTATTGGACTTGTTGGTAACAAAAATCAGGAGGCTTAGGTGCATAAATCATGCCGAGATAAGGGCTACTTACCGTACGGACATTAATCATTAACAATAATATTGTTCACTATTAATAGTAAAATAAAAGAAGAAAAATCATCAGTAATCTGATATCAAATAATGAATTGGGATGCAGATTACTCCATTTCAGGAAAATGAATATTATTTTTGCAGGGAATATGTTATTTAAAATATTCGTACTACCTATATCAATACCGATTGCCACAACAAACAGTGGATGCTGTTTTGATGAATAAGCCACGAAAGCAACTATTATGTAACATATACACTATATATATATCGACTATCGTACTAGAAGAAGAATGATGATCGTGAATTTAGTTCCACGTAGAAAACTATTGTTTTCGGAAGTTTGATAAGTTTCCAGAAATATAATATTTTCGACATTTTGAAAGGATCATCAGTTCATCACCACATCTCGTGCTCCTCCACCTCCAATCTCCCTTTCTCCTTCATTTTTGGTGAGAATTCACCGTCACTGATCTTGTTTTCTTTATTCTCTTGACTCCTAAGTCTAACTAAATCATTATTCTCTGATCATATAGGAAAGAAGAGAGGAAGGAAAGGGAAGCTGTCATATCTCTTAAACCGGACAGGTCAACTTGGTTAAATATCTAAACTGGTTGTCAAACCTGTAAATTGTTAATTGGACATCATACGTCCTAATTAACAATTAGGTGATACTAATTTAGTAAATTGTAGACCAAGGAAGTGTTTTCAAACCCCTTTTGGTTTAGTGAGAACCAATTTTAGTTCATTATCGTAGTTTACAACTTTACATAGTTCTCCTGAAAATTATTCCTGTCTATGCTGGACGACGAAGACAATCTTTGGTCTTCGGTACGGTCCTTATCTAGTGGACAATCAAATATTGTTCTATTAGTTTTTTTAATCAACTAAAAATTCTAGAGTTAATCTAAATTGAATCTTAATTTTTTAATTTGCTTTTCAAGGGTAAATTCGTCGCTTATTCTTTTATTAGCTCAAACAGTATTAATTCCTTAAATTATACTGTAACTATAAATTACTCATTAGTCATTTTCTAGTTCTACTTTTAAAAATGACCTAATTGTAGTAAACTACTCTAACTTTTGTACATACTTTCCTAAATAACAAATCCAATTACAGTAAACAATACTTAAATTCATATATGTCAAGTACCATGATTATAAATAAGGTTCCCTTAAAAACATTTCGGTTGCTTCTATCATTTTCAACAAATAACTTTTGCGGATAAAATATCTGAGTGGGGGGGGAAATATTGGAATCTAATAAGCTTAATTAGAAATGTGCTTACCGACAAAATCCCAGTGGGGGAAAGTATTGGAATCTAATAAGCTTAATTAAGTCATGTCACTTCAACAATTGTGAAGAACATTCTATCCTCTTCGGTATTGTAATCGTTGATGGTTATTTCATAAGAACAAATATTAATCTTTTTTAATACTCTTTTTTAATACAGAACACAAATTAAATGGTATGGTTTACAGCAAAATAATATAATTAATGGAACTAAAACACATAAACCAACTAAATCTGGTTTGCGGATAAAAATGAACCAACTAAATCTGGTTGAGTGGTTGCCTGGTTGGTATAATTATCAACATTATAGCCTTGAGATGTGTCGGTAGGAGCAAGAAGACTTTTGATATTGTAAGTTGAGTGGTCATGATCTCAGATACTTAATTTAAACCTAGTTGCTTATCATTAAAGTCAGATGATGAAAGTTTTGCATGGAAAGATATTAATAAAGGAAAAATTCGTTTTCGAGGTGGTTTATAGATTACATTGAAATTGTAAAAATTGGTATCAAGTCCTCTAACTTTAACTTTGGTATCGGTTCACGTAATTGTCCAAGTTTTTCGATTGGGGATCGGTGTTTCCTTCTTGGATCTATGATTGTTGATAATCTTTTTTGGTTTCCTATTCATAGTTTGTTGTTGTTTCGTTTTTTTAGTTCTAGTTTTTGGTTTCCTATTCATAGTTTTTTGTTGTTTCGTTTTTTCAGTTCTAGTTTTTGGTTTTTTTTTTTTTTATTTACTCTATAACGGTCATAAAACTCTGATATTCATAATTCTATTTTTTTTTTGTTAAAGAGCTTTCATGGAATTAATAGAATTGAAAATATTACATAGAAACAAACTAGAACCAGATATACCGATTAAAACAACGAAATAGTAAACCAGCAAGTGGTAGAAGAGGAAGCGGAAGATCAGATGATCAATACCAAAATTTCATATCTATAATTCTATGTATTAACAAATTAATGAAGAGTATGTACTGCATTGAGTAGATGATGTTTATTTGGGAAGAAATTTGGTAAATATCGATAAAGTCATGCTAATCATTTACATGTTTAAGATGATAAACATGTTTGTCGTTTTTGGACTTTCAGGTCAAATAAAAGTCACATATTTGAAATGTGAAATTGATAAATGAAGAAAGAACAAAATCATATACAAAAGTCTAGAAATTTAGAAGCTTGGTCAAAAGCAGAGCAAAAGAAATAAATATTGTCAAAAATAAAGCGTTATAGTCATGATTTTAGTAACCTTCTAAGATGAGGCAAACCAAAAAGAAGCGATTTAAAATGGTATTTTCTTGTACTTTAACAAAAAAATACATCTCAAAATGGCAAAATTATCTTATACTTAAATATATGTATATTAAAAATAATTTTATATAAAAAAATAAAATAATGTCAAAAAAAAACAGTATAATTAATCCTGTTTAAAATGATTTGAAAAGTAAATTACAAAATAATATTGTACATCAGTTTTGCCAAAACAAAATAGTGTACATCAGTAACTATATGAATTTAATGAAATTAAAACGATAGATCTAAAAAGATTTGTTATTCATCAATCATCCAATAATCCATAAATTATAACATATTTTCTTACAGAAAATAATTATAATATATATTTTTGACAAATATATAATTTATGACCATATAGGCTTAGGGTTTTTTTTTTTATCAACAAAAAGATCAGCTCATATGAGCCAATGCGAAGGAAAAAAATTTACAAACAAAACATGCTGCGGTGATGTACGCGCTTGGCGTGCCAAAGAATCCGCACTGACATTAGCACTTCTGGGAATAAAAGATAAGGAGAAAGAAGAAAACTTATCCTTGTCCATCTCTATATCGTCGAGATAGGCCTTGAAAGCCGGCCAGTCTTGAGGGAAAGACACCATCTTCACCAAGTCTGAGCAGTCTGTATAGAAAGCCACTATTCGAAAATCATGTCCAATCATGCAACGCAAAGCCCAAACAAAAGCTTCTACTTCTGCATGGAATAGGGAAAGACTCTGACGGAAATTGGTGGCTCCATTTATCATTGAACCATCTGTAGCGGCTGAACACACCCAACCTGCACCCGCGAAAGCGTCCCCCATTTTCCACGATCCATCAACAAAACACCTATAACCCGAAAAAACAGTAGGCAGCGACCCTACTCAAGTTCGCCGAAACCGAGATACATCCGGATAAGACTTGCCACATGAAATGCTTTATCATTGGTGGACACGCCACCCGCCAAACACCCGCTAGAAGCGGAGTAATGTCCAGCCCAAAGCGAGGCACGAGAGACCTCTGTTTTGCCGAACGTTACGTATCATACCCTACTTTAACCGAATACTTTCCAGATTTTGTAAAGTGCCAACCCAATGAGTCAATCATCTGAGGACAACCCAAAGGTAAAGCCCTGATTAAAACAGCCTCCTCCAAGGGAAAATGCTCAAGGAGCATATCTAACCGCCAAGAATTAGTTTGGCGATCGATAAGATGTGAAATTTTCAAAGAAGGGTCCTGAAAAGGTCCCTTACTCACATCTGGTCTTGGGGATTGAGCTGGTATCCATGGGTCAGTCCATATAGAGATGGAATCACCAAAGCCAACCCGTATAATAAGTCCTTTGTTTACCAAAGATCTAGCTGAAACAATACTCCGCCACCCATAGGATGGAGAATAAGAACGAATAGGATCCATAGGATTTGAGTTCCTATAATACCTGCCTTAAAAACCCGTGAAAAAAGGGACTCAGGTGCCTCGATCAGTCGCCACAACTGTTTTGCCAATAAGGCAGTGTTAAAATCATCCACATTCCTAAAACCCAAACCCCCCAACTGCTTGCTCCCACATAACTTCTCCCAGGCTAACCAATGCATCCCCCCATACTGCCCGAACTCCACCAAACATTTGCCACAGCACTAGTAAGTTTGGATGTGACTGTTTTTGGTAGATGGAAACAGGACATGACAAAGGTCGGTACCGCAGTGGCGACAAACTTTATCATAACCTCTTTCCCTCCTCTGGATAGTTGCTTCGCTGTCCAACCATTTGTACGGCTCTGTAAACGATCCCGAACAAAGGAGAAAACTTTCGTCTTAGACCCTCCCAAACTCTCTGGTATCCCTAAATACGAACCCATCCCGCCCAACTTCGATATACCCGACACCTCCTGCACCTCACGCTTAACGACCTCATCTACCTTGTGTCCAAATTGAATGGAAGACTTATCGAAATTTATTTGTTGCCCTGAGACCGCCTCATATTGCTTTAAGATGTCCAAAATAACCCCACATTGATCCTTAGTGACCCTACAGAAAAAAAGACTATCATCCGTAAACAATAAATGAGTGATTGTCAGACATTTAGTAGCCACCTTGATCCCTGTTATCCTTTTTTCCCTCTCCGCCTTCCGAATATTGGCAATGAAGACTTCTGTACATAGAATAAACAGATAGGGAGATAAAGGATCACCCTGACGCAATCCTCGCTTAGGAACAATCAAACCATTAGGTTGACCATTCAGCAGAACATTGTACTCAACAGAAAAAACATAAAACAAAATCCAGAAATCCCATTTGTCCGAAAAACCCATTTTACGTAGCAAAGCATCAATGAAACCCCACTCGACCCTATCATATGCCTTACTCATGTCTGTTTTAATTGCCATAAACTTCCCCTTACAAGACGGGTTTGTCCTTAGGCCATAAAACATCATAGGTAGGGATGACAGGATTTGAACCCGTGACATTTTGTACCCAAAACAAACGCGCTACCAAGCTGCGCTACATCCCTTTCAATTGGTTTACAGTGTCATTGTAGAGAATTCCTGTCTTGTTTTCCACATCCTTCTTCTTTTTTTATTGGTATATCAAATTCATTTATTCTTTTTTCTCGTATTTCTCATATCAGATAACAAAGATATAATAAAAAAATTTATTTTTTTTTTACAAAAATTCTCTCAATTTAAATTTTACATAAAAAGGCGTTTACGTTTTCAAATAGAATCTATAAGATCGTTCTAGTAGACAATATTTAAATTATAATTTTGAAAGCGGGGGGACGGAAGTTACGTATACAAATACAAGAACTTCTTAATTACATGTACATCTGTAGTTATATATATTACTATATATAATGTAATACAATAAAGAAGAAAGAAGGAGGATTTCAAATGCGAGATCTAAAAACATATCTTTCCGTAGCACCGGTACTAAGTACTCTATGGTTCGGTTCGTTAGCAGGTTTATTAATAGAGATTAATCGTTTATTTCCGGATGCATTAACATTTCCCTTTTTTTAATTCTAGTTATTAACATCAGAAAGGGGTGAAAATTTTAGAGATACAATCAACGACCGGGGACTCCCCCCACCCTTTTTCTAATTTATTATAAAAAATTAATTAGAAAAAGGGGGGGGGGGAGGTCATAAAAACGAGGGTTCAGGATCCAATTAAATTAGTAATAGAACGAAAAAAGTGTTGCTAGGGAAAGAGTATCCTATGAGATATTTAAAAAAATACTGTACAAAGATTTTCAATATAGTTTTCACAAAATCATTGTATTGTATTACTTAATTATTTTATTTTTATTTAATTACTAATTAATAAAATATTCATTGCAACGAAATATTTCAGAAATTTTTTTAGTTAACAGCTTCTATTTTTTTGGTTCTTGTTCTTTCTGGATCCTAAAATTAAAATAGAAGATTGAGGTGAATCATAAATCCAAAGGAGGTTTCATGGCCAAGGGTAAAGATGTTCGAGTAACAATTATTTTGGAATGTACCAGTTGTGTTCGAAATGATATTAAGAAAGAATCGGCGGGAATTTCCAGATATATTACTCAAAAGAATCGGCATAACACCCCCAGTCGATTGGAATTGAGAAAATTCTGTCCCTATTGTTATAAACATACAATTCACGGCGAAATCAAGAAATAGATCAAATTGAGTGTTTGTATGTCAACTTTTATTTTAAGAACAGGAATAATGCCCGTATCTATATATTATTACATATATATAAATATAAACAAATAAATCAATAGAAAGAAATCTAATCCTATATTTTTAATTCTATATAGAAACTCTATCCTATATAGAAATAGCAATCGTTTTTATTTTGATCCGACCAAAATAGGATTTTAGAGATAAGGAATAAAAAATTATGAATAAATCTAAGCGACTTTTTACTAAATCCAAGCGATCTTTTCGTAGGCGTTTGCCCCCGATCCAATCGGGGGATCGAATTGATTATAGAAACATGAGTTTAATTAGTTGATTTATTAGTGAACAAGGAAAAATATTATCTAGACGGGTGAATAGAGTGACTTTAAAACAACAACGATTAATCACTATTGCTATAAAACAAGCTCGTATTTTATCTTTGTTACCTTTTCTTAATAATCAGAAACAATTTGAAAGAAGTGAGTCGACCCCTAGAACTACTAGCCTTAGAACCAGAAAAAAATAGACTTATTCTTGAATTGAATAACAATTCCAATCTGAAGGAATTAAAAAAGAGATGAATGTTTTGTTTTGACGACTTTTTTATAATACTAATTTCTACTCTACCTTCCCCGAGCTCATTCTCCTTAGAACTCTATTTCAAAAATTTTCGTGGGTTTCTTCCAATCCCCTTATTTTTTTATGTCATTCGAAATTGTATAAAGACAACTCCTATTTAATAGAGCTATTTGTGCAAGTATTTTCCGATTAAGAAGTAATTGCTTCTTGTACAGATTGTGTATGAATTGGTTATAACTATAGAATACCCCCATTTCGTGAATTACGGCATTTATTCGAGTGATCCATAAACGGCGAAAATCTCTTTTTCTTTTACCCCTATCCCGATGAGCCGAAACTAAAGCTCTTATTCTCTGTTGAGTCATAGTTCGTGTAAGTCGTGAATGAGCCCCTCGAAAGCTTGATGCAAATAAACGAAGTTTTGTTCTACGCCTCCGAGCTATATATCTGCGTTTAATTCTAGTCATTGAATAAATCAAACTTTGATGAATAACTAATTCTTTTTTTAGTTATTCTTTTCCCCTTTACTAGTCTATTAATAATCAAACGATTTATTCCAATGTATAAAAAAAATTCCAATGGCTTTTGCTACTCTAACCTTCCCCACCACTATTTTTTGCTAGGTATTTTCCTTTGCTTTGAAAGGATAAATCCCCTTGATATAAAAAAATAGAATAACTACAAAAAGTAGTAAATAGAAATAGAATTGGATAAATAGTGGGTTCCATCGTTTCTATGGTTACTTCTAAAACGGTGAGGTCCTCTCTATACATGGACCCAATTCAATTCAGTGGGATCTTTCATTCATATTTTTTTCCACCAAGAACGTTTTAGAAAACTCTTGGACCCTCGAATTTTTAGTATCCTACTTTTGCGCAATTCACAGGGTTCAACAAGCAATCGATATTTCACGATCAAGGGTGTAGTACTATTTGTAGTAGCGGCCCTTCTATATCGTATTAACAATCGAAATATGGTCGAAAGCAAAAATCTCTATTTGAAAGGGCTTCTTCCTATACCTATGAATTCCATTGGACCCAGAAATGATACATCGGAAGAATCTTTTGGGTCTTGCAATATCAATAGGTTGATTGTTTCGCTCCTGTATCTTACAAAAGGAAAAAAGATCTCTGAGAGCTGTTTCCGGGATCCGAAAGAGAGTACTTGGGTTCTCCCAATAACTCAAAAGTGTATCATGCCTGAATCTAACTGGAGTTCGCGGTGGTGGAGGAACTGGATCGGAAAAAAGAGGGATTTTAGTTGTAAGATATCTAATGAAACCGTCGCTGGAATTGATATCTCATTTAAAGAGAAAGATATCAAATATCTGGAGTTTCTTTTTGTATATTATATGGATGATCCGATCCGCAAGGGCCATGATTGGGAATTGTTTGATCGTCTTTCTCCGAGTAAGAGGCGAAACATAATCAACTTGAATTCGGGACAGCTATTCGAAATCTTAGTGAAAGACTGGATTTGTTATCTCATGTTTGCTTTTCGTGAAAAAATACCAATTGAAGTGGAGGGTTTCTTCAAACAACAAGGAGCTGGGTCAACTATTCAATCAAATAATATTGAGCATGTTTCCCATCTCTTCTCGAGAAACAAGTGGGCTATTTCTTTGCAAAATTGTGCTCAATTTCATATGTGGCAATTCCACCAAGATCTCTTCGTTAGTTGGGGGAAGAATCCGCACGAATCGGATTTTTTTAGGAAAATATCGAGAGAGAATTGGATTTGGTTAGACAATGTGTGGTTGGTAAACAAGGATAGATTTTTTAGCAAGGTACGAAACGTATCGTCAAATATTCAATATGATTCTACAAGATCTAGTTTCGTTCAAGTAACGGATTCTAGCCAATTGAACGGATCTTCTGATCAATTCATAGATCCTTTCGATTCCATTAGTAATGAGGATTCGGAATATCACACATTGATCAATCAAAGAGAGATTCAACAACTAAAAGAAAGATCGATTCTTTTGGATCCTTCCTTTATTCAAACGGAAGGAAGAGAGATAGAATCAGACCGATTCCCTAAATACCTTTCTGGCTATTCCTCAATGCCCCGGCTATTCACGGAACGTGAGAAGCGGATGAATAATCATCTGCTTCCGGAAGAAAGCGAAGAATTTCTTGGGAATCCTACAAGAGCCATTCGTTCTTTTTTCTCTGACAGATGGTCAGAACTTCATCTGGGTTCGAATCCTACTGAGAGGTCCACTAGGGATCAGAAATTGTTGAAGAAAGAACAAGATGTTTCTTTTGTCCCTTCCAGGCGATCGGAAAATAAAGAAATAGTTAATATATTCAAGATAATTACGTATTTACAAAATACCGTCTCAATTCATCCTATTTCATCAGATCTGGGATGTGATATGGTTCCGAAGGATGAACTGGATATGGACAGTTCCAATAAGATTTCATTCTTGAACAAAAATCCATTTTTTGATTTATTTCATCTATTCCATGAACGGAAGAGGGGGGGATACACGTTACGCCACGAGTCAGAAGAGAGATTTCAAGAAATGGCAGATCTATTCACTCTATCAATAACCGAGCCGGATCTGGTGTATCATAAGGGATTTGCCTTTTCTATTGATTCCTACGGATTGGATCAAAGACAATTCTTGAAGGAGGTTTTCAACTTCAGGGATGAATCGAAAAAGAAATCTTTATTGGTTCTACCTCCTATTTTTTATGAAGAAAATGAATCTTTTTATCGAAGGATCATAAAAAATTGGGTCCGGATCTCCTGCGGGAATTATTTGGAAGATCCAAAAAGAGTGGTATTTGCTAGCAACAACATAATGGAGGCAGTCAATCAATATAGATTGATCCGAAATATGATTCAAATCCAATTCCAATATAGTCCCTATGGGTACATAAGAAATGTATTGAATCGATTCTTTTTAATGAAGAGACCTGATCGCAACTTCGAATATGGAATTCAAAGGGATCTGATAGGAAATGATACTCTGAATCATAGAACTATAATGAAAGATACGATCAACCAACATTTATCGAATTTGAAAAAGAGTCAGAAGAAATGGTTCGATCCTCTTATTTTTCTTTCTCAAACCGAGAGATCCATAAATCGGGATCCTAATGCATATAGATACAAATGGTCCAATGGGAGCAAGAATTTCCAGGAGCATTTGGAACATTTCGTTTCTGAGCGGAAGAGCCGTTTTCAAGTAGTGTTCGATCAATTATGTATTAATCAATATTCGATTGATTGGTCTGAGGTTATTGATAAAAAAAGATTTGTCTAAGTCACTTCGTTTCTTTTTGTCTAAGTTACTTCGTTTCTTTTTGTCCAAGTTACTTCTTTTTTTGTCCAAGTTACTTCTCTTTTTGTCTAACTCACTTCCTTTTTTCTTTGTGAGTTTCGAGAATATCCCCATTCATAGGTCTGAGATCCACATCTATGAATTGAAAGGTCCGAACGATCAACTCTGCAATCAGTTGTTAGAATCAATAGGTCTTCAAATCGTTCATTTGAAAAAATTGAAACCCTTTTTATTGGATGATCATAATACTTCTCAAAAATCGAAATTCTTGATCAATGGAGGAACAATATCACCATTTTTGTTCAATAAAATACCAAAGTGGATGATTGACTCATTCCATACTAGAAAGAATCGCAGGAAATCTTTTGATAACACGGATTCCTATTTCTCAATTGTATCCCACGATCAAGACAATTGGCTGAATCCCGTGAAACCATTTCAGAGAAGTTCATTGATATCTTCTTTTTCTAAAGCAAATCGACTTCGATTCTTGAATAATCCACATCACTTCTGCTTCTATTGTAACAAAAGATTCCCTTTTTATGTGGAAAAGGCCCGTCTCAATAATTCTGATTTTACGTATGGACAATTCCTCACTATCTTGTTCATTCACAACAAAATATTTTCTTCGTGCGGTGGTAAAAAAAAACATGCTTTTTTGGAGAGAGATACTATTTCACCTTCGTCAATCGAGTCACAGGTATCTAACATATTCATATCTAACGATTTTCCACAAAGTGGTGACGAAAGGTATAACTTGTACAAATCTTTCCATTTTCCAATTCGATCCGATCCATTAGTTCGTAGAGCTATTTACTCGATTGCAGACATTTCTGGAACACCTCTAATAGAGGGACAAAGAGTCAATTTTGAAAGAACGTATTGTCAAACTCTTTCAGATATGAATCTATCCGATTCAGAAGAGAAGAGCTTGCATCTGTATCTCAATTTCAATTCAAACATGGGTTTGATTCACACTCCATGTTCTGAGAAATATTTACAGAGGAAAAAACGGAGTCTTTGCCTAAAAAAATGCGTTGACAAAGGGCAGATGGATAGAACCTTTCCACGAGATAGTGCTTTTTCAAATCTCTCAAAATGGAATCTATTCCAAACATATATGCCATGGTTCTTTACTTCGACAGGGTACAAATATCTAAATTTGATATTTTTAGATACTTTTTCAGACCTATTGCGGATACTAAGTAGCAGTCAAAAATTTATATCCATTTTTCATGATATTATGCATGGATTAGATATATCATGGCGAATTCTTCAGAAAAAATTGTGTCTTCCACAAAGGAATCTGATAAGTGAGATTTCGAGTAAGTCTTTACATAATCTTCTTCTGTCCGAAGAAATGATTCATCGAAATAATGAGTCATCATTGATATCGACACATCTGAGATCGCCAAATGTTCGTGAGGTCCTCTATTCAATCCTTTTCCTTCTTCTTGTTGCTGGATATATCGTTCGTACACATCTTCTCTTTGTTTCCCGAGCCTATAGTGAGTTACAGACAGAGTTCGAAAAGATCAAATCTTTGATGATTCCATCATACATGATTGAGTTGCGAAAACTTCTGGATAGGTATCCTACATCTGAACTGAATTCTTTCTGGTTAAAGAATCTTTTTCTAGTTGCTCTGGAACAATTAGGAGATTGTCTAGAAGAAATACGGGGTTCTGGTGGCAACATGCTATGGGGTGGTGATCCCGCTTATGGGGTCAAATCAATACGTTCTAAGAAGAAAGATTTGAAAAAAAATTTCATCGATATCATCGATCTCATAAGTATCATACCAAATCCCATCAATCGAATCACTTTTTCGAGAAATACGAGACATCTAAGTCATACAAGTAAAGAGATCTATTCATTGATAAGAAAAAGGAAAAACGTGAGCGGTGATTGGATTGATGATAAAATAGAATCCTGGGTCGCGAACAGTGATTCGATTGATGATAAAGAAAGAGAATTCTTGGTTCAGTTCTCCACCTTAAGGGCAGAAAAAAGGATTGATCAAATTCTATTGAGTCTGACTCATAGTGATCATTTATCAAAGAATGACTCTGGTTATCAAATGATTGAACAACCGGGAACAATTTACTTACGATACTTAGTTGACATTCATAAAAAGTATCTAATGAATTATGAGTTCAATACATCCTGTTTAGCAGAAAGACGGATATTCCTTGCTCATTATCAGACAATCACTTATTCACAAACTTCGTGTGGGGCTAATAGTTTTCATTTCCCGTCTCATGGAAAACCCTTTTCGCTCCGCTTAGCCCTATCCCCCTCTAGGAGTATTTTAGTGATAGGTTCTATAGGAACTGGACGATCCTATTTGGTCAAATACCTAGCGACAAACTCCTATGTTCCTTTCATTACAGTATTTCTGAACAAGTTCCTGGATAACAAGCCGAAAGGTTTTTTTATTGATGATATCGATATTGATGATAGTGACGATATTGATGCTAGTAACGATATTGATCGTGAACTTGATACGGAGCGGGAGCTTCTAACTATGATGAATGCGCTAACTATGGATATGATGTCGGAAATAGACCGATTTTATATCACCCTTCAATTCGAATTAGCAAAAGCAATGTCTCCTTGCATAATATGGATTCCAAACATTCATGATCTTGATGTGAATGAGTCGAGTTACTTAGCCCTCGGTCTATTGGTGAACTCGCTCTCCAGGGATTGTGAAAGATGTTCCACTAGAAATATTCTTGTTATTGCTTCGACTCATATTCCCCAAAAAGTGGATCCCGCTCTAATAGCCCCGAATAAATTAAATACATGCATTAAAATACGAAGGCTTCTTATTCCACAACAACGAAAGCACTTTTTCACTCTTTCCTATACTAGGGGATTTCACTTGGAAAAGAAAATGTTCCATACTAATGGATTCGAGTCTATAACCATGGGTTCCAGTGCACGAGATCTTGTAGCACTTACCAATGAGGCCCTATCAATTAGTATTACACAGAAGAAATCAATTATAGACACTAATACAATTAGATCTGCTCTTCATAGACAAACTTGGGATTTGCGATCCCAGGTAAGATCGGTTCAGGATCATGGGATCCTTTTCTATCAGATAGGAAGGGCTGTTGCACAAAATGTACTTATAAGTAATTGCCCCATAGATCCTATATCTATCTATATGAAGAAGAAATCATGTAACGAAGGGGATTCTTATTTGTACAAATGGTACTTCGAGCTTGGAACGAGCATGAAGAAATTCACGATACTTCTTTATCTTTTGAGTTGTTCTGCCGGATCGGTCGCTCAAGACCTTTGGTCTCTACCCGTACCCGATGAAAAAAATAGGATCACTTCTTATGGATTCATTGAGAATGATTCGGATCTAGTTCATGGCCTATTAGAAGTGCAAGGCGCTTTGGTGGGATCCTCACGGACAGAAAAAGATTGCAGTCAGTTTGATAATGATCGAGTGACATTGCTTTTTCGCTCCGAACCAAGGGATCCCTTATATATGATGCAAGATGGATCTTGTTCTATCGTTGATCAGAGATTTCTCTATGAAAAATACGAATCGGAGTTTGAAGAAGGGGAAGGAGTCCTCGACCCGCAACAGATAGAGGAGGATTTATTCAATCACATAGTTTGGGCTCCTAGAATATGGCGCCCTCGGGGCTTTCTATTTGATTGTATCGAAAGGCCTAATGAATTGGGATTTCCCTATTTGGCCGGGTCATTTCGGGGCAAGCGGATCATTTATGATGAAAAGTATGAGCTTCAAGAGAATGATTCGGAGTTCTTGCAGAGCGGAACCATGCAGTACCAGAGACGAGATAGGTCTTCCAAAGAACAAGGCTTTTTTAGAATAAGCCAATTCATTTGGGACCCCGCAGATCCACTCTTTTTCCTATTCAAAGATCAACCCTTTGTCTCTGTGTTTTCACATCGAGAATTCTTTGCAGATGAAGAGATGTCAAAGGGGCTTCTTACTTCCCAAACGGATCCTCCTACATCTATATATAAACGCTGGTTTATCAAGAATACGCAAGAAAAGCACTTCGAATTGTTGATTCAGCGCCAGAGATGGCTTAGAACCAATAGTTCATTATCTAAATCTAATGGATTTTTCCGTTCTAATACTCGATCCGAGAGTTATCAGTATTTATCAAATCTGTTCCTATCTAACGGAACGCTATTGGATCGAATGACAAAGACATTGTTGAAAAAAAGATGGCTTTTCTCGGATGAAATGAAAACAGGATTCATGTAATGTAACAGGAGAAAGGTTTCCCATTACTTAGCCGGAAAGATATGTGGCCATGAAATAGGGATTAAGTGGAACGGAATTGACTGGGTGGTAGAGTTGTAGAAACACCTGTTTCTTCCACTTAGCTCCATGGAACAATATGCTACTACTGAAACATGGAAGAATTGAAATCTTAGATATGGTTCCATCGTTTCTATGGTTACTTCTGACACAGCAACGCAATTTGAATTAGTATAGAAATGGGATGTTAGATAATTTTTTTTTCTTGCTTGTCGATGTATAACCGTGTCCCACTTTTTCAAATTACTGTAATCTATAAGGGGCTTTGATCTTTTATTCGTTTTGGACTAGAAAATAAACTAAAGATTAGATAAAATGAAAACTCGTCAACAAACCATCCATATCGACACCCCAACTGCGAGATTTGAGTCTCATCACCCAAACAAACCCAAAACTTCGCCCACACCATAGAACCGTATCCCTTGTAGTCCCGAAAAAACCCCAAACATCCACCAGCCACAGAAACAAGATTATGGAAAGTTTAAAACCCTAGATCCGTTGTCGCCATCGAAAGAATAATTTTTTAAGTGTCGTTTATGGTCACACTCAATAGTTTTTTAGGCTTAGGTTAACATAATATAAATTCAATGTAATTCTAATATTTGAAATTCTCAATTTTCTGTATAACTTAATTTTGAAAAATGTATAATTGGAATGATTTCTCGAAAAGCTTACAGTCATGAGAAAGAATAATATAAACATAACATGAACACGTATTTTACGAATTCTTCATCGTAATGTGACATCAATAAAATTATAATAAACAACAATTATTTTCAACAATTGAACGATAACTTTTTCTGTATAAACTTTAAAATAAAGCCACAAAAACAAAACCTCATCTCTAGAGTATGTTCAGAATTATAATGGAAAAGAACAAAATATGATAATTCAAATCTTTATTTTCTTTTTCTTTTAGTCATCATTCATCTTGGTACTTGTTCACACATATGAGGACTAATTAACAAACTCTTAGAACATGTTGCACCATAGTTAATCCAACTTTGAAGCTCGTTAAAAAAAAGCATTCCAACATTTTCTACAAAATGATATAAAAGGACCATTAAAAATAAAATTGACAAAATTTACAATTATCCAATCATCCTAAAAAGGTAAAAACGATAAGTTTGAGAAAGAGGCCAAAGTCTTTGAATGGCTACTACATTTCCAATAATTACTTCAACAAACTCAACACTCGCCAATGATTGCTCCATTCCATAGTTGTTACACAATGATTTGTTTATTAAAGTTGATAATAATTAACAAATCAATGATCACACGTTACTAAAAACAAATAAAGCAATTACCCCGATGGCTCCTTTTTCAAAACAGAAAATCCCCGAATATTTTAAGTGGTTTTTCTTGTTGACAATTAATGACCACTAATAATAATTTAGGAAATATATATATTCATAAACAGTGTAATAAAAATGCCGCCATAAAATAAAAAAATTAAACAAACAGTGTGATTAAACTGCCGTCTTAAAAACAAAAATATTAAACAGTGTAATCAAACTTAATATTCAAGCTTTATAAAAAAACACAATAGCAATATAGTATTTTAACCCCAAAAAATGAAAAATATTTAAAAACAAAGTTTTGCTAAGATATCTCCAAATTTTGGGCTTTTCTAATTGGTGAAACGAATAAGCCCAAAATTGGGCCTTTTTGATAAAAACACTCATAAGATTAGTCGTATTCGAAAGTGTAATTGATGAAAACTTGAAATGGTATAAATAACACAGACGAAGAGGATTCAAAGACTTTTCGTGTTTTTGGAAAAATCAAAATCTTCAAAGACGTAAAAGAAAGAAAATGAAGAGGCTGATGAACATGTTCAAGCGAAAGCCTGATCCGAAGCAAAAGCTCCGAGATTGGCAGCGGAAGCTACGCCAAGAATGCCGTAAAATCGAACACCAAATTCGAGGTATTCTCGAAGTTTCTAGTAAAAGTTTCGATCTTTGAGAGTTTTGGTCACTTATATGATGATTTAGATTGATGGGTTATGATCAAAATCCGATTTTGTGAAGTAATGATCGAATGGTGTTCTTAGAACTGGATTCTGGTTGTTTCTTGGGTTTGTGTATTAGGGTTTTGTTTTAACTGAGTGAGTTTGTTTTCAGATATAGAGAGAGAAGAAAGAAAAGTAAAGAAAGATATTAAAGACTCGGCGAAGCGGAATGATATGGCCACTGCGAAGGTACAAAAAGGATGAAACTTTATCAGCAAATCTGATCAATTGTGAAAGATGTTGAAGTTTGAAAGATTGGTTAAGTTTTTTTCTCTGTTTTGTGTGTGTGTGTGTGTTTAAAGGGACTTGCTAGGGAAATAGTGAGTGCTAGAAGAATAGTGAAGCGACTTTATGAAAACAAAGCTCACTTGAATTCAATGTCAATGCATCTTGCGGAGACTGTTGGTAAAATGATCAAAAGCTTTACATTGTGGTTTTCATCTGAAGCCAAGTCGTAAGATGTGTTTGTTTAGATTTCTTTGGCGTGTTTTAGGAACTGCGATAACAGTTGGGAATATTTCGAAGAGCACTGAGGTTATGAAGCTTGTTATTAAACTCATGAAAGCTCCGGCTTTGGCTGCCACGATGCAGGAGTTCAGCAAAGAGCTCACTAAGGTACTGTGTATGATCATATTAAGCATATGTATTTGGCAAGTTTACTAATGTGGGGATTTTTATGTAGGCTGGGTTATTGGAGAGTTTGTGAGTGATGCGGTTGATGATACCTTAGACTCTGAGGGTATAGAAGAGGATATCGAGGAGGAGGTTGATAAAGTGTTGACTGCAGTAGCTGGAGAGACTGCAGCTAAGCTCCCTGAAGCAGTTAGGAAGGGAAAGATGAATGCACCAGCTCAAAAGGTGAAAACTTCACGTGAGGTAAGGATCTTCCACAGTTGAATGATTTGTAAGATTGTATGTACTGACAAGGGAGATCAAAGTCTGATAAGGAAATGTATTGCAGGAAGAGGCAATTACAGAAGGAGTTGATGGGGATGAAGAACTTGAGGAAGTTAGAGCTCGGTTCGCCAAAGTTAGATCGTAACTGATATATACATACTTGGTTCGTACTAGTGAGTTTTCTTATAACTGCGGCTCTATTCTTGGTGGATCTTTGAGCCGGAACGATGTGTTGGACAGTGATTGTGCTACTTGTATAGTTTGAAAGAAATTTTAGTTTTAGTGTTTGTTAGGTTTGGTTATGTGTAAAGTTTTTGGATTTGGAGAAGGCGAAACCCATTCGCTTTTGGTTCATCTTGATTTGATTTGGTCTGGTTCGATATACTAATTGCATCATCGTTTCAAAACCAAAGGATTACTAGGTTCGGACCCGCACGTACGTGGGGAGTTATTTATGCATAATTCTTAAAAAAATATAATTGTCAAGCGATCAAACCCGTTTAATATGTTTGATTGCAATGTTTAAATTTTTTTGACCCGAAAAAATCTCATTCCTCGTAATTCATATAAGTAAATAGTATGTCCGCATATGTTATGCTTGAATTTTTGTTCCCAAAATTCTTGTTCCGTATTTTATCATACATGAATATACCCACACAAAATTCTCATAATCTGATTACTAAGGAATTAATTTGAACGATTTTCTAAAATATAATAAATCTATTGTTTAATCTTTTTTTCTTCTTCTTAATATGTAAATTGGGTCAGTTTGGCAACATGGATATTTGATATGATTTTTTTAACCCTTAACTGTATTTCCCAATTAATAGTATAGATTTTCTTCAATTATTGAATGAAATATTCTTTAGTTATACTAATGACAATTTAATGTAAATAATATAGTAAGAGAAGGGAAAATAATAAAATGGGATATAAAGCGTGAGTATTTTATGTAGGAGATACCAGAAAGATATTTTATTATGGAGAATTCTATTAATTTGGATATTATTAGTTTTTTTAAGTAATATATGTGTCCGTAATTGATGGAGAAATAAAATTACAAAATTGTTTCGTGAGGGGAAGACTATAAATTGGTCATTAGATCCCTTATATAAGTGGTCTTAGTTATGGTATTATATCACTGGATTTTATAAATTTTAATTGGTCATTAGATCTCTATATATCACAGCTATTGGTATAATATTATTACTTGTTTTCATTTTTATTGGACTGGATTTTCTAAATTTTAAGATTTCTGTAAAAACACTATAACTACATATTTATATATAATGTTTAACTACATAGTTATCCAAATTAAAGTATATATTCATGTTATTTTAATTGGTGATCATATGTTTTTTGGACATATATAGAATTTATAGGAGCAAAATATCGTATATATAAATAAATTGAACAGTAATAGCAGTTGACATATATAGCAGTGACAGTTTTATGTAATATATATATATATATATAGCAGTGACAATTTTATGTAATTTTATGAAATACTAAGAGTGAACAATAAATTGGGTATAGAACTCTGTGGCGACGACACATCAGTTTTGTCTCCAGAATGCTTCTCTTTTATTATATAGGCGATTAGTATTAAAACTTGGTCACATGACTCACATTTCTATATTTAATTTGCACACTTAAAAATGATTTATTCAGGCAAACTATATTGATCAATATGCACATAAATGTGTAGTTGCGTAGAGTGTTATGTAAACATGCGATTGTGTATCACAAACTTCAGACGGCACTTCCTCATTTGAAGTGTTATGTTCTTCTTAAGATCTATATCTTAAAAGATGCTTTTGTATGTATATACACTTTTTGAACAACAATTGTGTTTTCTCAAGTTCTTTTTTGTTAATTTGTCCAATTAGCATTTTTTGTCATTATTAACCCCTCAAAACTAGATGTTTATTCTTCCATCACATAGAAATTTACTTAGTTTCTATTTGGAGCTGGTACAATATTACCAAATCCATCATGAACGAAGCGATCATCTTCAAAGATACATTTGGGCTTGGGCGTTTAACATAATATTAAAATAATCCGAGTGCAAAAAAAAAAAAAATCTAATTCTCTCCCAAACCCGAGTATCGCAGCGTCGCTATATTCTTGATCACTATTTCCATGGCAGAGAGGGATCACCTGGTATGGTATGGCTTTGCACTTATTCTTGTCAAATCCTGATGCTAGCTGCAGGTCAAACCACCATCAGCTTATCAACCATCACCTGGGCCCTTAGCCCCCGAATCATTACCACTATTGCGACCCTGATACTGATCCTCACCCCGGTGAGTTCTTTGCCTCTGTTTCTCCTTCCAACGGCACAATGTTTTTTGACCGTGACCTACCTGACATCTCTCGATCTCATCGATGATGTCCAATCTTGCAAGCATGATCCCACATGTCTCCAACTGCTTAATTACATTTGTTTCATAGTTCTCCTGGACCCTTGCCTGATGTTCTATATTTTTTTAGTTCTGTTTATGACTTTGGGGAATGTCTATGCTTGTAATGTCTTAAACTTTAGAGATACTTTATCCCTTTCCTTGTAATGGCTCTATTTGATTGAATGGAATCATTTGTTTGTTCAAAAAAAAAAACACTTGGGCTTGGGCTCTAATGGAAGCAGGAGCTGTAGCTCATGGAACATGGATGAGATATATAAATTTAGAAATGGTAAAGGTAGTAGTAATAATGGAGTACATGGGGACAAATAGAGTCACAACACTCCCAATAATAATATTTTTTCTAGGCTTATTCGGAAAAATATAAGTTTACATATGAAGTGAATATATTTTTCCCCTTTTTTTAATCATCTTCTGGTTTAGAATTTTTATAAAGTGTATAAAATCACATATATGGATGAATGTGTACATAGAAATGTATGTATCGACACAATTATGTATCTTAAATTTGTAGAAGACAAAATTTTCTTTAACGAAGTGTGGTCATGTTTCTGTTGTGGTCTAAATTTTAAAATTCTAGTATGCACAAATTGTGCATAATGCAAAGGCGTTATATTGATGAGAAAAGGAAGAAAATGACGCTACAGCAAATAAAATTATTATTGAAATTAGATTACCGATAATACATTTGGAGCTGTCATTTTCGTGTTTATTCTAAAATTCAAAACACTAGTACTAATTATTAGAAACTAGCTAGTTCTCAAACGTAAACAACTTCCTTCGTTTTCACATTATAGTCATCAAACTAATCCTACTTATTTGACATACTAGTCAACCTCGTAAACTATCTTTTAAATCCAAATGTATCCTTTCGAATCAAATTTGTTAATTGTTTGTAAAAGAGACTAATTAGTCATATGTTAGAAAATAGAAGTCATGAGTGAAGCAATGAAAGTTGGGTCAGTCAAGAAGGAAACATACGACGCATGTATTATTTGAGAGGATAAGTGTTTACATTATCTTTTTAACCAAAAAAGTGTTTACATCATCTTATTCACTTTCAGTTTTGTGTGAATTATAAGGCACTTTGAACAACAAACAAAAATAATCGGGGAGAAATAAATACTGGTTAAATGTCGTGCTAATAAAAAAATTTAAGGAATCTCGCAACGTATTTATTGCTATTCCGATTAAAAATTTGGTTTGTCTCAATTTTTTCTTTTGAAAATATAATTTCGTTGGAAAAAAAAAAAGAGAAACTTTCTCAAAAACCAAAAAGGTTTTAATGCCTTGCACGCAACAAATTATGAGATTGATAATCTGAGATACCGACTTAATTAGGTCTTTTAATTTGATTTATTTCCCCTAAAAAAGGAATAAACATGCAAAGGAATTATTTAGTGTAAGTCACATTACGTATATTGTTTCACTGGATTGATATTGATAATTACAAGATATGTCAAGATTGTTATCTCATATTGAGATAAGGAAACAATTATTGACAAACAAAAAAATGATATATTTTTTTCTTGAGACATTAAAATAGTCTATTCCGGTCAAGATAAATGTCATACGATTAAGCAAGATAAAGGGAACATCACAAGTTTTTCTTTTTGAAACGTGAAAAGTAAGGTAGTAGAAAAGCTTGAGTGTGAGGAAGATTCCTAGAAAGAGAACTGCTGAAGTTGTGGCCATACATAACACAAGTCTCGGATCTTTAAGAATAAAACGATATGATCGTCAACTTTGTTTGTACTTTTCCCATAGTATGATTCAAGAATCATGATGATCTTGCTTTTAGAAAAGTGGGCAAACAAGATTTCAAGAATTTAGCACCAAGTGTCCTTGAAACAAGATAACCTATTCTCGTTTTTTGTTTTGTTTTGTATTTTATGTTGAAGTACTTTCATAAAACACATATAATTTTCATATGTTTCATTGGGATTGCTAATTAATTTTATTAACTTATTTTTAATATACACGAATGTTTCTGTTCGAAAATCACGAAAGACATGTATTTACACAACTATACGAATTTGTTTTTAAGTATATCCAGTAAAATCAAATCAATAAATACGTTTTATGACGATTTTTCTGCAAAAGATAACTTTATTAAAGTATATCTATCAGCAATGACAAATGTAATGTAACAAACAAGAAAAAGAAAAAAAAAAAAGAGAGAGAGAGAGAGAGAGAGAGAGAGAGAGAGACATTAAGATGTGGAAATGAACACCACGGCCGTGGTGGTGTCGACGAGTTCTGGACCTCTGGTGACAATACATCATGTGTATTTTTTTTCTTGTTACGTGCAGTTACATGATGTGTATTAAATTTACACATGTTTGTTTAATTTTGTTAAATGATGTTTTTGAATTTTGATAAACTAAATTTCCTTTCAGATCGTAATCCGTTGTCGGATATATTTCATACGGCAAGGAATGTAGTTTTTATTTACTGTTCTCCATATGGTATATAGATCGACATCAACAGTCAAACATAACGTATAGTATATGTTTAAAGGTAAAACTTTTTTTGACTTAGAGCGTTGAAATTGAAGCATATATAATTCTAGGATATATAAACTGAAATCAATCATACAATGAAATTATTCTCTATTTATTTTAAAAATATTTATTACACTTATTTTTAAAAGCCATTTGTTTGACTCTTTTGGATTTCATATTTCTGATGTGCAGTAGAGAAGTTAGTAGTGGGACCCTTTTTTAAAAAATAGCCGTCTAGAACCGATTACATCCCGTAAAATTATTAGGTCTACTATTTCTATCTTGATTAATGACTAATTCTCGCCTAACATTGATTATACGATCCTGTATAATTCAATTATAATCTGTCTAATCTGATTACTTTCCGCTTAATTTTGTATATTACCGAAATTTTTGGAGCCAAATTTAAATTAAATATTTTTTGTTATTTAGACATTTAAATTAAGAGTTTGTGATGTTTTACAATAACTAATATACAAAATTTTAATGAAAACCATAAAATTTTATTTTGAAATTATCTTTTTCTGTGTTTATCGTAATTTTAGAGACAATATCATAGTTTTCTATTTTATTTGATGTTTTTCTTTTAACACAAATAGAATTATATATATTTAATACTATATATTTTTATTTTATTATTAATTTGATATATAACCTTAAAACTAATTTCCAATTAATTCCTCTTTAATCTCCGATACAACTATACAAAATTAACAATTAAAATATTATTAAATATTACGATGAAAAACAATACAAAAAAGTCTGAAAGTATCGAGGCTAAACGGTAATAAGGTACCTTCAGATTTTTTTTATCTTTTTTAATCGCAATTTTTAATAATATTTTATTATTTTGTTTCCTCAATCCACTAACAAAATTTATACTCCCTCTGTCCCTAATAAATTGATGTTTAACCATTATCACACATATTAAGAATAAGTTTAACTTCAATTTGTAAATTAATTTCTAATTATTTTTTTGGGGCAGAGAGAAAATATAAACCATTAGATAAATACCACATATGAAAAAGCATAAAGTAGACAAACTATTTTAATTTTTTAATATACAACATCAATCTTTTAGAGAGAAAAATAAATCCTAAAACATCGATCTATTAGGGATAGAGAGAGTATCATTTTGTATATGCTACCAATATTTGCATTTTCTTGGTCTATATACAACAATGATGAACATGACGACAAAAACAAATTAACAATACAACAATGATGAACGTATCATTTATGGAAGGAGGGAATCCTGATTTTATTTACCTCTTTCTTTTCTATCAATCAAGATTTTCTATAAAATATTTTATTTAACAATAAAGCAAAATTAAATTAAAAAACAAAACAAATTAAAGAAACACATTCTATATACTTTAAATTAAAGAAATTTAAATATTAGTTTGGTTTATATTTTATAATTAAATGATGTTATATATCGGTTTGGATTTATAAATAAGAATTACGGTTTAGATTTTTTACAATTAGAACGAAATTATATATCGGTTTGGGTTTACAAATGATATGGTTAGGGTTTAAATTTTACAATTAAAACAAAATTATCTTTCGATTTAGTTTATAAAAGAACGAATTAAGTATTTAATTTTACAATGATGTATCCAGATTTGGTTTTCTTTTTTTATAAAAAAGTGAATAAAGAGATTCACCCCAAGTATTATCATTGTATTATAGTTTATTTTTAAAACTAAACTAAAGGATTTTTAAAAAACATTTTAATACATTAAACACTTAATTACATCAATCCACCACATGTTAAGATTCTGCCTAATATTTTGTCGTAAATAGTAAACAAACACGCAATAAACAAAAATCAACAACATTAATCAGTCGTTAACAAAACATTAATATCCATCGTTAATCACACTTTGGTTGGTGATACACGCCAGACTCATACTAAAATAATACATACGACATTACGGTGCATTGATTTGTCCATGTCTAAAGGATTCTTCGACCCGAACACAATTTTATACGCAAAGATTTGAATTAAAGCAAGGATTTGGACAGAATGTAAGCAAAAGCAAAACGAAATAGCTAGCGTTCACACAATTTTCTTTGTTGTCTCTTGTCTTTTTCTAACCGAATTAATTGCAATTGCGAAAATTTATGTACATATGTATAAAAATAAAAAACTTGAAGATCCTAATGTTTCGGTAGGTACGTGTATCCATCTTAATTTAATTTTGGGGTCTGGATTTTAGAAAACGAAAAACAAAGAGCAATCATATACTACACAGTTTTCCTCGAAAGAACAAGTGGGGTTTTATCACCGCATGAAACTTGAAAAAAGGAAACAAAAAGGATTGTTTGTGTGTGATTGGCTACAAATTGAACTAAAGGTGGAATTAGATGGAATAATTTGCAGACAAAGACATTGTTGTGCTATTTTTTGTTAATAAGTGGTTGTGTTTCATCTTGGGAAAACTTTTAAAATATTGTGTCACCGATAAAATATTGTAAAAATACACTATATTCTTAAAAATCATGTATGAAAAACGAATCACAATATTTATGTAAATTATAGTATATGCTTATTTTGCACACATTAGTGGTTTACTTTTAAATAAATCTACCTAAACTACGTATATGTTATAAGTTTAAATGTTTTGAACCATGAGTTCAAATAGTTAGAATGAATAGAGCTGATACAACTATCATTTCTAGTGTTGCAAAACCGAAAAATAAAAAATGTAATACTAACCTAAAATAGTTGCTTAATGTTTTTGATTCATAGCTGAATCTGATTATTGATTGTTCTAAAAAAATATTCAATTCATTTATCCGTAATCCATGGAAACCTCATAGTTTGTATAAGAGTTGGAAAAATGTGAAGATGATTTCATTGATTCTAGCAACCGTTACCTTTTTCGAGGTGGCAAACAAAAAAGGAAAAAATCGACAATTTTCGTAAGCAAATTGTAAATAAAATAAAATTATTTTTGGAAACTCTATCACTTTTTAACTTATTTATTTATTTATCAAATCTTTTTTAAAAAAATAAAAATCTTAACATTGAAAACCAAATTTGCATCCACGATTTGTGTAGTAGACAACAAACAAAGCCAACTATATAAACAACAACTTCGTCTCTTCTCTTCTCTTCAATACCATAACCCACTATTCTCTCTCACAGAACACACAAAGATGGACTCCAAAACAACTTTTCTCACATTTCTCCTCTGTATTTTTCTTTTCTCACATTTTTCACCCTCAAGTTCTAAATCTCTTAAAGAAAAGCCCTTATCTTTCTCACCGTCGGCGAGTTTGCCGACCCTCACGGCGGAGAGACTTATCAAAGGATTCAATTTGTTGCCTACACGTGACGTCAATGTTATCGACAAGGACGGTTCTGAGGCTCCGAGACTAGTTGAAAGAGAATTCGATTTCTCGGCGGAGGTTGACCCTCGTGGCTCCGGTGGTTCTCCGTCGGTTCAAGATTTTGGTCACCATGCTGGTTACTACAAACTACCTAATTCAAAAGCAGCCAGGTAACTTCCATTTTGCTGTACCGAAACTAAACTGGTTTAATTTACGTTTTTTTTCTTAACCGTTTTAATTTAGAACCGGTTTCCTGATTCTCAAAATTGTGACTATACTATAAACCAATCCGGTTTAATTAAGGTTTTAAATTCATAACTGGTCTATTTGGCTTGGTTCTGATGCAATTCACATTGTAATTCTCATCTCTCAATTACCTCCACACAAAATAGACCAATCCGGTTTAGTTTTTATTTCTCGTAACCGTTTACCGTTTTGACAAAAATTGTAAAATCCAATACGGTCAAACAATCAAAAGAAATAGTTTAAGAACCGTACCGGTTTACTTTGGTAATTAAACTAAACCGGTTTTTTTAATTTGTTCAATTTCGTGACAGGATGTTTTACTTCTTCTTCGAGTCAAGGACCAACAAAGCCGATCCAGTGGTGATTTGGCTAACCGGAGGACCTGGTTGCAGTAGTGAACTTGCTTTGTTCTATGAGAACGGACCGTTCACCGTCTCTAACAACTCTTCTCTTACTTGGAACGAGTTTGGTTGGGACAAGGTTGGTTAGAAAAAGAAAAAAAATGGTCAACCAAAACACGTTTTTTCATATTCCAACAAGAAACCATATTAATCTCAACAACTTTTGTTTTAATTTCATTTAAATTTTAATATATTTCTAGGCATCGAATCTAATCTACGTGGACCAACCGGTGGGAACCGGTTTCAGTTACACATCGGACCAAAGTGATCTTCGACATGACGAGGAAGGTGTCAGTAATGATCTTTACGACTTCTTACAGGTTCGGTTTTTAAATACTTTTCCTCTGTTTCAATCACATTAAAACCATGTTCTTGAGGCTTAACATTACACACTTTGTTTGCAGGCGTTTTTTGAGGAGCATCCACAATTTGTGAAGAATGACTTTTACATTACCGGTGAATCCTACGCCGGACATTACATTCCCGCATTGGCTTCACGGGTTCACCGTGGAAACAAGAACAAAGAAGGAACTCACATTAACCTCAAGGTAAATAAAAAAAAACTCCACAAAAAACATTTTTATTCACTCCTTTTGTGTTTTGTCTTTAACCAAACCGGGTTTTACATCAGGGGTTTGCGATTGGTAATGGTTTAACCAATCCGGAGATTCAATACGGTGCCTACGCGGATTACGCGCTAGACATGAAGTTGATTACACAGTCTGATCACGATAGCCTTAACCGTAACTACGCAACTTGTCAACAATCCATCAAAGAATGCAGTAATAAAACAATCTCTAAGCCTCTTTTTTTTCAAGAATTATAGTTTAAAGGTTTGTGATTTTCATGAAATCTGTTTGCTTCATCTACTCAATTTCAGGCGCGGATGGTGGTGAAGGTGATGCTTGTGCTTCTTCTTACGTTGTATGTAACAACATTTTCCAAAAGATCATGGATATCGCAGGAAACGTAAACGTAAGCATCAAACTGGAATTGATACTTGTTTGTTCCTGAAGTAATAGTAGCTAGCTATAGCTAACAAGATTTTTACTCTGTTTTGAAGTATTACGACGTAAGGAAACAGTGTGAAGGAAACTTGTGCTATGATTTCTCGAACATGGAGAAGTTCTTGAACCAGAAATCGGTACGGAGGGCATTAGGTGTGGGCGATATCGAGTTCGTGTCTTGCAGTACAGCGGTCTACGATGCGATGCAGATGGACTGGATGCGTAATCTTGAGGTTGGGATTCCAGCTCTTCTTCAAGATGGAATTAAGCTTCTTGTTTACGCCGGTGAATACGATCTCATTTGCAATTGGCTCGGTACGTTTGATTCCTATGTCCATGTGTTTGCGGACCACTGGTTTTACATATCCACAAAACCCGCTAAGCTCGGAGATTGATTGAATACATTTTTCTTGGTCTACAGGAAATTCAAAGTGGGTTCACCAGATGGAATGGTCAGGCCAGAAAGAGTTTGTAGCAGCTGCGACAGTTCCATTCCTCGTAGACAATAAAGAAGCCGGTTTAATGAAGAATCACGGTTCACTCACTTTCCTCAAGGTAAACCAAACAAAAACCGATAACCCCAACCTATTTCTATTGATTTTTTACACCTAACAATTGAAATTGGGAAAACGTTTTATAGGTTCACGATGCTGGACACATGGTTCCGATGGACCAGCCAAAGGCAGCATTGCAAATGCTTCAGAACTGGATGCAAGGAAAGCTCGGTTCACCCACTGGTCGGACTGCTCGTCAGTGAATCTAAATTCCGAACCGACTGAATTATTATGTATTTAGGAGATCAATATTTTACTTTTTAAGAAAATTAAGTAACATATACTTGTGAATTATTTCTATAAACACACAGGAAACTTCATTGTTAATCTATTTCAGTTTGTTAACTTGTTAAAGATTTCTCAATTCATACATGAATCAATAATTAGCTCCTCCTATTACGTATGAAGCACACCACAAACTTTAGTATGGAGCAAATTTAGGACACAAAGTAACAAATTCATTAGACATGATTTGTAAAGAGTAATATAAGTATATAACCAAGTTACTATTTGAACTTTATTCGAAACCAGATAGATTCTTAAGTCATTGAGCACTCTTATCAGCTTTATATGTCACAAAGATTTTACTATTCCAGACCTGAATCTAAGATTACATAACAGCTAGAGAATATGACAGAGAAAGTAAAGCTTATTGATTTAACGATGACCCTCATAAGAACGATCACGGTAATCATCATCATCATCATCATCGTCAAGAATGAGTGTAACGCCATTGTTTTTAAGGGAGTTAATAACAGCCCATACCTTGGTTCGACTCTTAAACCCTTTCTTTTCGATTTCTTTCTTGACATCGGCATGGATACCTCTTCCTTGCCCATCTTGAAGCCCTTCCACTTTCAGCCTCATGGCCAAAACCTCTCCTACGATAGCCGCTGCTTTGGCATTGCAAGTCCGACCACACTCTAACGAGTTCTTGATTGCGTGTTCCACTGTTGAAGCAGTTGTCACTATTCTCCCGTTGTTTCTGTCAACTACGTTTGCTGTTATGTACTTGATCGACATGAACAGCCTTAAGACGTACCTTTTCAGAACTGTCATTGCTTCTACGAAAAACACTTTTTATCTATAAAAATAACCAAAAACCTCAAACGTTGTCAGTAATGTTCCGCTCACATGAAATTCAGATCTAAATTGAGTCAGAACAGGGCATTAAATTGAACATTTCGAAACCAAAGAAAACGCATCAAGTATCTTAATTTGCGTCTTTCTAACATTCATATGATTAATACATCTATAAGAAACCTCCGAAACACAGTGCTCGTAGCACAATAACTCTGTCAGGCAAATGATCAAACACCTTGCGTGCATACAAAATACTGAAAATACAAGGCATATAAAACTGATCAAACACAATTTTTTCTAACCTTGGAAGCTAACAAAACATGGCTCTCGGCGAATATCTCGTTATCTCAGACAATCATGGCAGATTTAGTCAAAACTGAGAAAGCGAAGAAAAGAAAGAAAAAACTGGAGAAGACGAAGATCAAAATTCACAAAACCTCTTTTTTTTTTTTTTTACCTTTATACCTGGATCCGTCCCTAAAGCATAATTGGGCCTTTTACTTGTTTAAGCCCAATTTTGCAAAACTCATTTTTGGTCTGTTTGGATTTTGAATGGCTGTGGAAATATCTTAGATATGTATTTTTTATAGATAGGCATCTCTCCTACGGCCAAAAGGCACAACAATTGATTTGTTAACATACATGAGGAAGTGTGGTTAGTGGGAAGATACTTTGTTATGTACATTGAGTGAAAAAAACACACCGAAGAATGACTAAAGGCTTTAACTACCTACAAGCAGAGGAGTGAGTAGAAGACAAGAGGTATGAAGGCGTTGTCTAATTGCGCCGTGTAAGCTTCCAACATCCCGGTGGCTGTCACCGCCACAAAAAGCGACCACCATCCTTGGCTTAGTATATAACCCATTGATGCTAATACTGGGACCAGTACAAAGCAGACTGCCATCACCGATGTTATTCCTGCTGCTGTACCCTCGACCGTTTTCTCTGTTCCGGCCAAACATTATTTTACGCACTTGACAATATTAGTTTCTGATGAAAGCAATAATCGTTGAGAGTTTTTTAAAAGGAGAAGAAAATGCTCACTTCCTGTCTTGCTCCATCTTAACACCCCATACTTGTGCCCAACCATTGATGCCTGTAAAGCATATCGGTATAACATTACATTAAAAGAGACTCGGGTTTTCGAAGGTAGATTCTCTGCTGAGTAAAATCTTACCATTGTATCTCCAATCCCGAGGCTGAGAATTCCGGCAAATGGGGATAAAGCTCGGTCATTGAACCCAGAAGACATCCAAATTGGAAGCGCACACCCAAGTAAGAGTGAAAAGTGGCTACAAATCAGACATAATATAGTCAATAGTTATACAAATCAAACAAAAATGTAATAATTTTACATTGCATTTTCCCATCCATGGTCTTTAAAACAGTTTTGGCATACCTGACAATCAGATACTCTGAGTCACGATGGTCCGTGAAAGCATTCATGAATTGATGTAAAGGCTCTCCGAGGGGATGAATTCTCCAGATCTGGTTTTGCAAAATGAGTATTTTGCATCAAGCCCATTGAATGTGATGAAATCGAGAAGATGAGTTATTTGAATCAGAAGAGGGCTTACTCGAATGATCTCCAATGCAAGAAATACCGCCAATGCTGCACCAAATGCTAGATCGAGAAATTTAGGCTGCATGAAAGGACATCAAAATTATAGGAAGCTACTAGAGGAGCGGACTAACACATACCAAGTTTCTGAATTATAAAATAAGCTTTTCTTGATCACCCAGTCACCTGTAAGACAAGAGCTGGCAAGAACATTAAAACAGCCATCAGATGGTAGTACTTCCGAAGCAAGATTCTCTCAACCTTGCTACTCCTCGAGATGTTATAAAATCGTGAGACAGACACAACGATCAACAGAACCCAGTAGATACATAATGAAAGTCTCTTCAGAGGTTCAGAAAAGACAAATGTGAGCACCCTGCGACAGAGTATAAAGTTGGATACAATCTTAGAAGGTGGAATGATCACTACAGATGCTAGACGACACAAGATAAGTAATTGATTGTAGAGATAAAGTACCATAAGAAAGGATGCTGGTTGAAATCGTGTACAAACTGCATCCAAGAAGGAACAGCCACGACCATAAAAAATAGAAGTGAAACAAGAAATAACACAGATTTTGCAACAACACTGCAGTTTCTTTGTTGAGCATCTTTCTTTCTCAACGAGCTTTCATATATATACAGAGTAAATCTAAACACCATCGGGAAAAGTAGAAGGCCCAGCAGTAGACCCTACGAAGGAGACAGGTAAATTGTTATACAGCAATACAATAACGGTAACTATTCATTTAGTTTCGATTTTTATTATAATACCTGGACGATTATGCCGGTTTCAGTTCTCCTTATTCCATAGCTTATTGAGACAAGATCTACGGGTATCAATTTCTCGAAAATCTGTAGTAATCATCATACGGTATGATTCATACCAAAGAAGGCAAAGTTACAGTGACAAATTTACAGAGCCATTCTTGCTAGTATTGCAGTAACTGATAAAATACAAATGCATGACCTGTTCAACAATTATAAAAAAAGTTTGAAAACTCTAACCTTTGCAATTGTGCATGCCAAAAAGTCGCCAAAGTAGAGAACAAGACCACTGGTCACGAGAAGTGCTTCCCCTATAGAAGTGGCAATTATTAAGGATTAGAAATGTGGAATTATAAAAGTGATCAAATCCAGAGTCTTAACTATTTCATGATTGCTAAAGTGGAACTAGTAAACTCTTGAGCACGGAGAATATACTGAAAGAATACTCCCAAAACTACTACTTAACCCAAGATGTGGTCTATTCTACTTACCAATTGAGGCACAAGAAGAGAAGGTGGAAAGCAAATGTCGAATCAATTTCACAGCTGCAAGACCGTGAAATAACATCCAGAACATTTTCAATGACGTGTTCAAGCCTGTCGAGATAAAGAACAAACAAAGGTCACTGATGAACTCAAAACGAAAAAAAAAAAAAACTATTGAAAACAACTAATAAACCCAAACTAGATCTCACCAGTGTGTGATATCATAGAAAGTGAAACAAAACATGCTACTCCATACAACACCGTGCCACTTAAGCTAACCCTCGTAAGCCAAACAGACGAAGATGACAAAGATTCAGCTTTTCCCGTTTGTGACATAATCACTGTGAGATAAATAAGTATAGCACAACAGCTTGCTGATGCTGCCCAATACTGCATTGTCACATGCGCAAGCTCTACACACAACACAAACAAATCAAACCTCCCTATGTGAGACTAAAGAACATTCAAATACTAAAACACAAGCCAATCCAAAGATACAATACCATCTTGTTCAGCTTCATGGATTGAGATAGCTCTTGTAAGCTGAACCAACTTAGACATCATAACAGCAGGAAGTGTTACAGCTCCTAGCAATATCCCTGAAGACGCACCACGTCTACAATACATAGCAAAAACAACATCTTCTTCAATCTATGAAGATATCAAAATCGGAAAATTCGAAGCCCTGAGACCAGAAATTGAAAATTGGATAGGGGAAATCTCACCTGGCGCTGAAACGAGAGAGAAGAAACGGAGAGCTCTCGGCGCGGATCTCGACGAGGAAGGCGGAGAAGCAGAGGAGGAAGAGGGAGAAGCCATGGGAGATAAGTGATAAAGGGAGAGAAAGAAGAATACGAGAAACCACGACTGCTACTACAACCCTCTCTCCCGTCGCAAACGACGTCGCCGTCGTCGTTGTCGTCGTCTTCATCGTCGCCGGAGATGATGATTTCGCCGGTGATTATGTTTGTTTTTGAAGCGTGATTTGCTTTTTTTTTTTTGAATGGGCCGCCAACTAACGAAGACTTGTATATATTTGGGCCCACGAAACACGGTTTGGCACGGACTTTAAGGTTCCGTTAGTTTCCACGTGAAAGTCAAATTTGATCGGTTGGTTCGATTTAATCCGGTTTGTTTTAATTCCGGTTATTGAAATCAGATTTTTTTTTATCCCGTTGAGTGAGACTTTGTGAAGATAACGCAGGTAACGAAGTGACGAGATGAGAGAGATGATAATTCCCTCTCTTGTTGTGACTTTGTGATGGAGCTCAGTCTCAAGTTTCAATCTTTTTCATTCCCTTCTTCAGTCTCAAGTAAGCTGAACAAAATCCTAATTTTAGATTTCCCTTTGTTTCTTCTTTTTCTAGAGAGGATTTGACGCAAATTCTTGTGAAATTTGGATTGGGTTTGACCATTTCTTGATATTTCTGATGATAGTTAGATCATTTATAACAATCTAGTTTAATTTTGAGTCTTAAATTTGTTTGATCTTCTTAGTTTCTGAAGTAAGAATGGAGCTTGGAGTCAGTTCAAGCTTTGGTTGTTTAGAGTGTGCTCTGATTGATATTTGTGTGATCATGGTGGAGTAATGGTTAAATTGTATAACGAATTAATGAAGTTGCATGGTTTAATTTGTGGATTCATTACTAAAACACTATTGTCTTATTCATATTAGCTTTTTAGTCTTGATTCTTGACCATTTCATTATTTGAGGTTTTGTTTGCCCCATCTGAGTTGACATGTATATTCATAGAGCCTTTATATTGTTAATTTTTGTGGTACAGATGTTAAGGATGTAAGGTTCGTAAACGTTGATTTGAAATCCTCACATAATAGAGCTAAGAGATCATCAACAGTGGTTCCTGCTTTAGCTGAAACAGCTGTTTCTATAGCGATTGCAGCCACGGTTGTTGGTACCGCAGCCACTATCCTTGCTCGGAGAAGTTCTAAAGCCGCCGAAGAAGCCGAGGTAGTTTTTTAGTATATATGATCCTTGAACATAATATCTTGAGGATCCTTATTGTTTGTTTATCTCTGTTAAATGAATTTGCAGGCTACTATGAAAGAATGTGAAGCTTGTCTCGGTTCAGGAATCTGTCCTGAATGCAAAGGTGAAGGATTTGTACTAAAGAAACTATCAGATGCAACTGCTGAGAAAGCAAGACTCACCGCAACAAATATGGCCACACGATATACAGCCGGGTAAGGATTAACTTCCTCATTGTTGTTTCCTTCAATCCCATTGATTTCCATTTATTGATTGTCAAGAAAACACATTCTTAGGCTTCCCAAGAAATGGAGCTACTGCACTAAATGTTCTTCAACGCGGTCTTGTCTAGTATGTGGTGGGAGTGGGAAGATGAGCATCTAGCGCCTTACGCTGAGTAGAGTACACAACACAAGTACGTTAAACTCTTTTCTTCGGGAACACAATTCAAAAGGTTTAGCATAGCTTTCTTATGTTGTTTTAATATATGACGGATTCTGTAATGTTTGAAAACTCTCATCAAACTTAAGTTGTACATTTGCAATCTTTTTGCGTCATACTTGTTTAGTTCTTTCTTACTCTTTCCAGATTCTCTTAACACGATCTGTTTCTGAGTTCTAAAGATTACTAAAGTCAATTGCTTCTTCTTTGGTCTTTGTTTATATCTATCTGACTATCTCTATGACGTATCTCCAAGGAAGAAAAGACTCTTAAAGGTATGACTAGTTGCGCCTAAAACACTAGTCTCTTTTTCAGTACTTGATCGATTCTTTAAATTAAATGTTTGATTTTGGAAGAAGACCTTTAAAGACTCGGCTAGTCCATAAAACAGAGAGAAAAATTGATGCATAAGCCTTTTAACAAAACGACATTGTACATCACGAGCACCGGGCTCACTGAACCTCACTTATCAAGTCAGGATCTTACACGGTACATCTCTCATAAGAGGAAACATAAAAACAAGGAAATATAAAGCTAGCTTTGAGGGTTATTTATATATGGAGAAAAGATGTAATGTGACTATATCCTTCACTAGACATGACCCGGCGATCCAGTCTCCGGTGTTGGATCATCAGCCAACATCGCCTTGCGGCCTCTCTCTGAGCGACTGTTTTCAGCAAACTTAATGCTTCCCTCATGTAGACCTAAGCTCTTCTCTTCCTCTGTCCACTCCGCTCCATAGTAATGCTCCTCTTTTGATTTCTCTCCGTCTTGTGATGGCCTCAAGAACATGCTGCCCCACTGTGGGAAATGTATAAACGCCACCGGAAGGGAACACACGACAGCCATAACACCCATCAACGATAGTCCTTCAGCTGTACTAAACCTCGATGAGGAGAAGAAAAGAAGTTGAGTTACTCCCGACCCAAAGTTTCCCCCAGCACCGGTTAATCCTGAGATGAGACCAAGAGAACGACGGGAAACAAAAGGTGCAACACCAAAGAGAGCTCCACAAGCGGCTTGTGTGCCGATGGAAAAGAGCATCATGGCTAAGATAGCTATAGGTAGTGAACTAGCACGACCGAGCCAGATGCAAAAGAGAGCTCCAACAGTTTGTAAGATCCACAAGATCCATAACCGACCCCTCATGCCGAAGAGACGTGCAGCTACATCTGAAGCGTAGCCACCGAAGGGACGGGCAAAGAAGTTTGCCATACCAAAGCTGGCTGCTATAATACCGGCTGTGTGAAGTGTAAGGTTAAACCTGTCGTAGAAGTATCCGGATATAACGTTGTTGATCGTTAATTCAACTCCCATAGAAAATCCATAGAGCACGAATAAGATCCATGTTCTATAGTTCCTCACAGCGAACCAGAAGACCTACAAAAAAATTACAAAAAAAAAAAATGTAATTAGAATCACATGCATACTGTTACATTAAATATTTGAACATGTTGTCCTACCAAAAAAAAAATAAATATTGAACATGTTGAATGTTTTTGTAATAATTACCTTGGAGAATTTGTCTTTGGAAACTTGACCACTCTTTTGGAGGGTACTAAGGTTACCATCAGGGAGATCTTGGCCGAGAGTGAGGACGAGAATGCCCATAATGATCTGAAGTACGCCCGGGATAAAGAAGGCGAACCTCCATGCGGTGAAGGGAGTGGCTCCGGTGAGTTTGATGACGTGGAAGACCATTGGCATGAGTAGCTGAGTCACGCCACCTCCCATGTCTCCCCACCCTCCAGCACAACCGTTAACGAGTCCGATAATCTTTCCCGTGAACATAACACTTGTCCAGTACTGGCATGACACAAACGTCGCTAAGCAAAAACCAATCATGAACCGCACGGCCAAGTAGCTTCCAGCATCAGCTACAAACGACATGGAGAAAACAGCTGGAGCCGTGAGCATAAGAGAGAAAGCAGTGCCATAACGTGCTCCGAGAAGGTCACATACGGCTCCCATAGCGAGTCTTGAGAAAATGGCGCCGGAAACAGATGCAACTCCAGCATTTCCGATGTCGGTTTTGGTCAGGTCGAGGTTGTCACGGATGACAGGGACCAGAGGTGCAGCTGCGAAGGTGGAGATGAAACAAGTGAAGAAAGAGATCCATCCTAAATGGAAGGCTCTCATGTGTGGTTTAGCGAATGATAATGGTTTAAACACTTTTGCCCTATGCTCTGAGTCCACTGGTAGAGCGAACTTAGCCGTTGTATCGTCTGATCTGACGGCTTGAGAGGAAGGACCACTTTCGTCGTGTACGGAGAAGGAGAAGACTTGCTCCTTTCCTGTGACTCCATGCAAGGAGCTTCCAATAGAGCCGCCTTCGTTAGAATGGTTGTGAGCCATTGATCTTTTAGTTCAAAGAAAATGGGAGAAACTAAGAGAAAGACTTTAAAACGATGAAGAAGGTTTTGTTCTTCTTCTTCTTTGTTCCCTTTGTTGTGTTTTCTTGTTGTTGGTGTAAGTTGGAGAAGAGAAGTTGGATAAGTATATATAGAGAAAGATAGAGATCTCTGGGACATGGTGGGTATGGTTAGGTGGGTCCAATGATAACATTTGAATAATACTACAAACAACAAAATGTGAATTGTATTAATGAGTTTTATTATAATGATCAGAACTTATATTTTTAGTGTGCATACATATATGGCTTCAGAAAAAAATAATGTAGTTCACACGGTAAAGAGAGAATATTCTATTAGTACTACTAAGCATCTGCATAATGCAATTTACGTGCCTCTTTAATTATAATTTTGTTCTTTTTTCATTATTTGTTTATCAGTTTTGTTAAATTTGTCAATACGTTACATTAATTACTTGCACCATATCCCTATCAAGTCAGAACATTATATTTATATAACCACCGTTGTATGTATAAAATATCTAATGTATACTAATATATAACGTATGAGTCAAATAACAATAAGAAGAACACAACGTGTCATTTTCACCGCCGGCTGCGTATTGGTCTATTGTGTAGCTAATGTACAACCATGTAAATGTAATGCATGCAGGTTTCCAGCTGATTATATTAATTATACACGTATATTGTTTATTAGTTTACTTGCAAGAATTTATTAATGGCGATTTGAGAATAGAGATTCAAATATGTGACACTTGACGTTAACTAAAGGCCAACGAGACCGTACGGTTCGTTTGTTGAATTCTTTTTTAATATAACTAGTTTGTCTTTTGTGCATTGTCCCATGTGGTCGACTCACCAGTTTAATTTGGTATCAATAAAAAAACATTTGTTAAATAAGGTTTTGGATTTTTTTTTTAAAATATGTTTCGCAAGCTAAGCTGTATATAGTTTTTATCAAATTTACGAAATCTTTTGCTTTCAGTTAGCCAATTAATTAAAGAAAAAAATCTCATTGCATAACCTTAATGCTCGATAGAAAGTATGTGAACAGGACGGGGAAAAAGAGAAAACATGTACAAAAACATGTCTCCGACTGATTATGACCTTTAAATCGACATTTTGGGTTGCTACTTGCTACATAAACATGTCCCAAACTGATTATGACCATTGTATAGACAAAAGGAAAGGCTGGTTCTTAGCTTTGTCCAACAAAAATATCTTTTTCTTCGATTAATCAAGTCAGTAACTGCTAGTATCTCAACTTCTTGCATGTGTTTGGTGTTCATGTTACCGAAACCTTGTCTAGATGAGATTGTGAGCTTAGTCAGATTTTTCTAATAATTACAATGACAAATCTAAGGTACTTTGGGTATAATTGTGTTATCCGTAGGTTGAAGGTTGATTGATATTTCCAATACACTAGAGTACTAGACCAACGTAAATAAGTTGAAAAAAATACAAGATATGTCACAATAATATAGTTTAGTCTATATGAATTGTTGGCAGATAATATTCCGCATATGCTCACTATATATGGAACGATAACGATAAGTTGACTTTCTAACATCTTCCTCAATCTCAGAACCTCTCAAACAATCTGTATGTTTCTTTAATGCCACGGATATAGTAATAAATATATACAACTCTTAAGTAATTTAAGTTAGATCTTTAGAAAACAAAAAAAAAAATTATATTTAATCTACAAAAATATCATGTTAGAAGTTTCGAGAAACCATTTCTCAAGTTTACTTTTCTATTAATTTACTTGTAATTAAAGTTACATTTTTAATTATTTGTAGTTTTAATGATTTGTACTTCCTAATTGTCAGCAACTAGTAACCCTTCACTATGAAAAATTTCACGATTGGAGATCCACAACGGCGCCTGAGAACCTAAGGCATCATCACAAAATTGATCACTACAAGTTATACAATCGGTTTCGTCATTTTCCATGTGAAAACAAAATATATTTTAAACTAAAGAGTAACCAAAAGATTGCTCTGTCTTGAAAGAATTACACTTTACTTGTTGTTCAAAAAACAAATCTGACAATATACGTTCGTGTTTGAATGGTTGACTACCAAAAATTGTGATTATGACGGGAAATTTCTTTTTCTTTCTTGAATTTTTTTTTCCATTTCACAACGTAGGCAAGGGTAAAAGGTCCAAACTTTATAGGTAAAGAAAAAGAAGAAAATTCCAATAATGTGGGGAGGTCAAACAAAAAAAAAACTCTTAACATCTTCATAGGTACGTACAAAGGAGAATTTTTTTTTTCTTTTTTCATTTTATTACCGATGGTCGTTGACTTGAATAGAGTTTAGGATTTTACATAAAAGTAGTTGCTACTTGGCAAATTGCTAGTATATAAAATACACTATATCGATATTAAAACATTATTGTAAAAAAGGGTCTAACATTTTATCATATTTGTCATGTGTTTCAAACATATTAAATAGAAACAAATTAAACAAGGGTAGCTCGTATGTCAAAGAAAAATATGTTTTCTCCTCTCAACGAGATCTTTTAATTGTCCTTGTAACATAAATTACAGAGAGGAAGTTCTTTTTCAAAAAAAAAAACAACAACATAAATTACAGAGGCATTTTTGTGGAGTATGAAAAGTTCACACTGATATTATATACTGTGAAACCTAGATATATTTCAAGTGTGACATAGATTTGTGTCAATTATATATTTTTTAATCAAATCTGAAGATATTGCAATTGAGATATAACTTAAAATATATTTTTTTATATAGTAATTTTCACAAGTTCTCATGTGTTATCAATTTTCTTGTGCCTAACATTATATTTAACTACATATGGTTTGTGAGTTTTAGACACTTTTTATATAAATATTAACAAACATTTTCATAATTTATACAGAAACTAACAATCTGATAATTCCTTGACTATGCATCACATAAATAATAGGTTACTTGTTTGTTTTGTTAGTATCACTCAAGAACTGATGACGGTGTACATACAGATATGCATGTCGGCTAATGCTAAATATCCAATGGGTCGGTCACAACAGTAAGAGAGAACAACAAAGTAATATGCCTCATCTAGTTTACGAAACAAAACTATGAGGGTTAAATATATATTTTGAATCGAACTTCAAAAGTCGATGCTTAAGAGGTAAATTATAATCGGAGCGGGTCGATTTTGCAAATATTCTAATAGAATTTATTTTCAAAGGCGCCGCTTGGATTACGGCAAGTTTCACGTAATTGTCAACGTGGGGTTGTTCAAAAGTTGTTGATGCTTATCGTGGTTTCTCTGATAGGCGTACTTTTACAACATTATGATAGTTTATTTGACTTATAATATACAAAAAAGTCGTCCTTTACGACTACTATTTAATACCGTACAGATCACAACTTTTTATATTCGTGCTGATGGGGACATGGCGTGGAAGATGTACGGGCCTCTGACTATGATCCTCATCATTCAACACATCTGAAATATTAGTACACATCTCATTTACGTCTCTTCTTCTTCTTGCCAGCTATAACTATGTACTTATGTCTACGGAAAGAGTTCATTTTATTTGAAGACGTATCAAAACATATTGTTTAGTAAGAAATATTACAGCCTCTTTCACCACTTTTTGTGGTGAATTGCAAAGTATGTGGAAATGAGTTTGCTGCTAACTAATACAACAACAAATCATTGAGCAAATAAAAATATTTTTTTAAACTGATTGCTAGAAAAGAAAACTGAAAATTATCATATCGCAAAATATATTGCAATGATCAGTTTTGATATATATATTGCAATGATTTTTTAGTCCATTCTTAACGTACGAGTACGACTTGCTTAGTTTAACATACTGAAGAATACGTGATTAGTAATTGTTTGTATTCAAGTTTGTTGGTCCATCATGGGTCATGGAGGTCTAAACTAATCACACACTCATTTAAAGTCAATAAAGCTTAAATTATGCTGCTACTGTATATGATGACATAAAAAGTGGCATGTTGTAGATTTATGTTTCAAAATCAATTGTCATTTTATACCCAAATTTTGAATTTATCTCTAGTGACGTGGATATTGTATGATTAACGAATGGTATACCGTACGAAAAAAAATTACTATACATATATAAGCAAACTATGTGATAGATTATATATAGTGTCGTTTCTGTATGATAGTAATTAACCATCGTTTACTTTAAAATTCTTACGCAAATCCATAAGTTGAATAATACATTAATACTAACTTAACACATGTTTACTACGGTAGTAATTTTCCATTACGAAACAAACATGATTATTGTCAACATAGTAATTGTGATATACGAGTACGAAAAAGTTTAAAAAAATTGATTTGACAATTTATATCATCAAAATGTAATTATTTTTTGGTTAAAGGTTCTAAAAGAATTCAAAAATTAAGTGTATTTGAGCTGAAATAATTTTAGGATATGTGATCTTCTAAAAAATGATTGTCGAAATTATGCGATTGAGAACAAAATAAAGAAAAAAATTATGTGGTAATTTGTAGGGATGGTAAATAAGTTTTTAAATCCTTCCAGACGTAGCAAACCAGCCATCAAATATAGATGGACACTCAGACCAAGAGTGGACGTGGAGACCACTAAATAAAGTGGGCCCATAGGACATGAATGGACATGGGACCATTAAACAAGGTGACGGTTGGAGTGTTACAAGTGGTATCAGAGTCAAACCTAGACGAGTGTGGAGTCGAGAGGGCTAGCACCGTTGGGGATGACGGTCTTGGTGTGGAACAATGACGTTGCGATCTTTTAGTGGGAGTGAATTATAACACTCAGCCTTGTAGATAGGTTTAAAAGAATTGATTTGGCCACCTAGTACACCAAAATGCATTTATCTTTTTGGTTAAGGGTCTTGAGAAAACTACAGAGTTAAACATGCTTAAGCAGAAATAGTTTCACAATAGGTGACTTTATAAGAAGTAATTGCCGGAACTGTGCGAGTGAGGACAAAACACATAAAAATATCATGTAGTGATTTGTAAGACATCAAACAAGTCTTTAAAGCCTTCCATACATAACAAACCAGCCGCCAGATATGGATGCACCCACATACCGAAAATAAACGTCAGGCTCACTAAACAAGGTGGACTGATAAACCGAGAAATGGAACCCACTAAACAAAGTGACGGCCAGAACGTTACAATAATATTTTCTTGTATATATAAAGTGATATTTTAGATAATGAAATGTGTAAAATTAAATAATGTTTTCAGTATAAATTCATTAGTTTTTTTAATCTTTTATCATTGGTTGAATTAGATAGTAAATGATTATTGCGTTTAGAAAAATCAAAAAATAAAATGAGTTATTCATCTATGCAAAAATATACGATACGATTATGATAATCGGATTATCTTTTAAAATGGGACAGAAAGAATATCAACTGTACGTGTTTCGCCATTCATTAATAACTAACTCCTTTAAAAGTGTAAAATTTAACTTTGCTCAGCGGTTATACTGTATATAGGAGTACAACAATTGGAATTGTTTAGTGACTACGTAGATTTTAATTTTGTATGGCAATTTGGCATATGGGTTACAAATCACAATTAAAGCACTCACATGTACGTGTCCTAATTGGATGATAACTCAACTAATTTATTAATCAATTTTACTACTCATATCATATGTTTGCGGTTTTACACATATCTAAAATTAAAAATTTTAATTCGTAAACCTGTTATTATAGTTGTAGTGATTGTATTAATCTTACCATGGTATATAGTTTAATACTACCAGTCTACTACTCACATTATTTACTTTCTTCCCATAACTTTTGCAAATTAAACAAATTATAAGAGGTAAACTGAACTTAAATTAAGTGTTAGCTCGACTGATAAAGATTCTTAGGCAAAGCTTACAGATCATCGAATGACATTTGAGAGAAAATCATATAGAATGTTTCGATTCTTGATCTAAGAAGACGTACAGATCTAAATCCATAATTTATTAGTTATTTAAAAAGAACTGAAGAAATAATTACACCTAGAAAGTTTTGAACACAAAAATAACTGAAAGCATTTAATAACTAAGAATGAAAAGAGTGTGCAATTAACATTTAACCCAAAAAAAAAGTAACAAACATAATGAAAAGGGTTCAGTCAAGCGCAGCTCTATAATTGCATGCATCTACGTACGTCTATACCAAACGTTTTTTACAATGAAAGAATATGATAACAATCGCTAGAGTTCAGATATATGACGAAAATATGTAAACACGTATATATATACATATGTGTCTTGCCCAAAAAAAAAAGTACATATATATATATATATGAATATATTCATATTCATATACAATCTAATTTACCTAGAGGTACTAACGCACTAAAAGTTTGGTGAATATCTCGATAATACTGAACAATGGAATGGAAACATCAAACATGCATGCATGTGTACCACCAGCTCTTCCTATAGAGCACCTAAGCTCAAAAAAAAAAAAAAATCCTCACCCAAGATATTGTAAAACCTGCATCTTATCTCCTATTATTTCCCTCTACAACTGAGCCGATGATACGAGGTTCACAATATTCTTATCACTGAGTCTCTTACTCAACGCGCCATATAGCTTTCACAAAAAATGCTCCAATAGAAACTGATGTCTCATCCGAGACTACTCTCTTATTCGTTGAAGAGTCTGCTCAAATATAATTTGCATTCGTAAAGGATGAAAAATGTTGCTACCATTGTATAAAATTTACATGATGTCCTTGTGGTAACTGATTCTTACCCTTCTTAGTTTCTTTGCTTTGGAAGCTCTCAAACATGTGTCAGATAAGTTTGATGTGTGCATTGTGGAGAATGAAAAAGTAGATGATGAGGGTGCTAAATTAATAGAATAGGGATAAGAGAGTCATCTTTGGATCCAGAAACCATGCATGACAAGAAAGAATTTGGCTCGAGGTCCCGTGTGGAAAAGGCCTCTAAAACTAACCCAAAAATCCAAGACCAATAGATTACAGTTGGAGGGCGAGGAAAACGTGTAGAATAGGTCGTGGACTTTTCAACTAGTAACGTCCCTAGAGAATATACATTCAAGTCTTTCTCCTTTCTCTTACTCGACCATGTTTGTTAGTTTTTAAATGACTAGAATCTTGTTAATTATCATACGATATGATTTAAATGGCATAGCTTGCTTCGTCGGATTTGGAAGATTTTTCCGATGACAAAATTTTGTCGGAATTACAATAGTAATGGTTACTTGCTTTTAACTAAAAACCTTTTATGACAAAGAAAAAAAATAAAAAAAGATATAATTTACCATTTCTTTCTAGACATTTCTAAAGTATAAATAAAATCACCAAAAAATACTAAAACTTTATGGGTTTCCACTTTTCAACAAACATTAGTCATTTACTACTTGTCAAAATGAAAAATACTTCCCATGATACATATCGAAACTAATTACTAGTTTACAATAACACCCACTTGCCTACTCTGTCGCGTTATGTGAGTTATTAATTTTCGGTCGTTGTTGCCATGTCGTATGCATATATTACAAACACACTGGAGATTACTAGTATAATACATATATAAACTTGGTTACTTATGACTTAAATGGAGTAGACAACTTGTAATTGTACTATATTATCTATCTAATTCTAACCGTTATTATAACATTTATGTACATTTGATCGATACATTTTACCAAAGAATCGTGTCCGATATTCAAGATATCTCTATAAATCTTTCCGTCGATCGAGTGGTTTCCATAGCGTCACCATCAATCACGTACATTAACTATTTTCGGCACAAAATATAGTTTAAGACTTTGAAGTTATAGTAAAATTGTGATAGCTATTGAACAAAAGAAAATATTATAGCTGTCTTTTCTCTAACTTTAAAATTGTGTATAACTAATAATGTTTTTTTTAATAATTATTGAGCAATACATTTATGTATTTTGACACTTCAACAACGAAAATTTATATTTTGACCTTTGGTTGATTCAATAAGAAGTCCCTTGTTTCTCCCCAATTTTCTAAAGCATTATACATAACAAAAGCAAGATCCAAACTAAGTAAAAAACCTTTCTTTTCTTCCTCTTCTGACTCAATTATATAAAAACCTTTATGCAGGCACCGTGGCTTTAATAAACAAAGGAGTTTATACGGACAACGCGATAAGTGGATCAATCAAGGCACGTTCGTTGACTTCGAAACGCGTAAGATAAGCGGGACAAGTAAGTACATATCAAATTATCAATACAATAATAAGATAACCACTTGGTCCTATTATATAGTCATATCTACCGATCCTTACTTTATTATCCAGCAGACCGTACAGATCATTCATCATTATCATCTCCTACTTTTCAAAAACCAAGTAGTTGTAATATCGATCTCTTCCGGTCTCAAGCTGACGCTGTTTCTCTTTTTTTCTAATCACCCATATTTTCAACTCTAAGTATAAAAGTATATGTAGAACAATAATATTACCAACCCTTCGTCTATTTGCTAATTAACTTGCTATGTTAAATACGGTATACGCTGACAATATAATAATGGGTAAAAAGACCAAACAAACAGAAATTAATTGATTGAACTTTATATCTTAGCTGATTAGAAACGATAACTCCTAAATCTACTAAGAGGTCATGGGGCACTCAAGAGAACTGTATCAGTTTGGTTGGCCAAAATCTGGTCATCTATGATCATTTTGAACCATATTTCCCAATAGCCGGAATACCAAGTGAATGTTTTAGTATGTTTTATCTGAGGCGGCTACTACGATTTTGTAATTGATACTTTACTCGCAAGTTCAAAAGATTTAGTTAATTCACTATCTTGAGGAAAAGATGGAGAGCTTTTATAGCGTATCTGTTAGTCTTTGTTGGGCTTTGTAGCCTCGTTTTTTATTGTGGTTCTTTTCCAGTATGTAAATTTTGTATTCCTTTCACGAACCACTGTACTCGTAATCTGACCTTCTCGATTTCTTATACACTGATCCAACAATTTTCAAAGTATCCTCTTCTTTTAAATTAAATCATCTTTATTCAATCAGATATTATTTTAGTATTGATAAAAATATTTTCTATTACTAATGGCACTATGATTCAAGAACAAACAAAAATTATAGAGAAGTTTATTGCAACCTTATAGATTCCAACCTCGCCTTCGTGTACTCTCTAAACAAAATACTCTAGGATTATAATCTCCAATTTGTGAGATGTAGGCATAGGCTAAGTTTTGATGTTCAACATTGAAGACATACTACTTAAACAATTTTGACACTTCAAAATTGGAGAAGTAAAACATAACATTGTAGAAAAACTAAATCATGAAGAAAAATACACACTTAAATTGGAAGAGTAATAGAGAAATATCGACATAGTGCTAGAGTGAAAAACTCTAAACCTTATCTAGAGTCTTGCATATCAAAATTACCTTTTGATTTTTGAATTTCGTAAGGTAAGTAGCCCATAATCTAACATGATTGACTTTAGGGGAATCTTTACAACCCTGAATCTAGTCCCACCATTCGTGCAGAGAAAATGTACAAAGCATTCTTTAGATAAAATTTCAGTTAGATATAAATTATTTAACAGTCGAAGGTAGTCACCATCTGAAGTAACAATTAAAATAAACGTCGGAGGATAATTACAAAAAAAGGAAGATAATTACAAGAAAAATATAACATTTAATATAATACCAAAATTATGAAAACTATAGAATAAACTATTAATCCTAACAGAGAAAGAATAGTAAATACTCATTTCTGTGTATAAAGTATAAACAAATAGACTATGTCATATTTTCTCACTAAACAAAAAATTAATTTCTTCAAAAACATCACCATTACTTCAACTTTGTTATTGTAATTATTTTTATTTATATGTTATTCTTATGAGGATCGATTATTTTGTAAAATGATTGATAACTCACAATTTCAAACTCTCTATTTTATAAAAATTTTCATTCTAATATATTTCATGCAAATTAAGAAAACTGTTTTAACTTCCGCTTTACCCTTTACACACAAATGAACAAGGAAATTTTGTTTAGGAATTGACGAATTGTACTTTAAAAAAAATGCTAAAAGAAAAATAGAAAGTGGCATTCTAGGCTAATTTATTTAGGTCTCGCTTATCAATTGGGTTACCTGAAACCCTTGATTTTCAATTCTCAAAAGACGGTACTTTTGTTGGACGAATCGATGGGTAAGAAAGAACGTTTAACCCCGAAGGATAATGCAAAAGCCAAAAGGTCTTCAAAAGCTTCGATGGTATTGTCAGATGTGTGAGAAACAATGCCGAGACGAGAACGGGTTCAAGTGTCATTGTATGAGCGAGTCTCACCAGAGGCAGATGCAAGTCTTTGGGCAGAATCCAACTCGTGTCGTCGATGGTTACTCTGAAGAATTCGAGCAGACGTTTCTCGATCTGATGCGACGGAGCCACCGTTTCTCTCGTATCGCCGCCACTGTTGTCTACAATGAGTATATTAACGATAGACATCATGTTCATATGAATTCCATGAAGTGGGCGACGTTGACTGAGTTCATCAAGTATCTTGGAAAGACGGGTAAGTGCAAGGTTGAAGAGAGTTCTAAAGGTTGGTTCATTACTTATATTGATAGAGACTCAGAGACTATGTTTAAGGAGAGGTTAAAGAACATGAGAGTTAAGAGTGATTTAGCTGAGGAGGAGAAACAAGAGAAGGATATTCAGAAGCAGATTGAGAGAGCTGCTGAGAAATCTAATGCTGGAGGTGGTAAAGATGATGATAAGAAGAAGGATGAAGAATTAATGAAGTTGAAGAGTGGAGTTATGGTTGGGTTTGCTCTTGGCGGAGGGGTTAAACAGGTTGCTACGGGTAAAGAGAGAGTGAAAAACATGTTTGAGGATGAGGAGAATGAGAGAGATGGAAAGAGGAAGAGAAGCGGGGACTCTTTGGAGAGGATGATTCGTAGAGATGAGTGGTTGTTCGAAGGAATCATTGTGAAGGTGATGAAGAAAGGGTACTACAAGGAAAAAGGTGTTGTGAAGAAAGTGATTGATAGGTATGTAGGGGAGATTGAAATGCTTGATTCTAAGAATGTGGTGAGTGTTGATCAGGGTGAACTAGAGACGGTGCTTCCACATATGGCGATGAACATCCCAAGTGGCGCAAGAATAAAACCGTATTTTTTTTATGTGATTTAGATGTTGGACTAAAAAACATTATACTATATCATAGTAATTGACCAATAATTCATGCATAAATACTACAACAAAAATATCGAAACATCAGTTGAATATGGTTCAATTATATTCCCCAATAGCCGGAATGCTAAGTGAACGTTTCCTGATATGTTTTATTTGACGCGGCTACGTACGACCATTTTGTTCTTGTACACACTCGTTAGCTCAAGAGATTTAGTCAATGGCTAATTCACTGTCCTGAAGAAGAGATCGAGGTTTTTGGTGTATCTGCCAATCTTTGTTGGGTTAGTCCAGTAATATGTTACTCGTCATCTGACTTTATGGATTCCTCATCCACTGATCCAACCTGTGTTAAGATTACATGTAAGAGTACTAACACTAAAAACAAAGAAATGGCATTTTACCTCCTCCCAACGAATCAAGATTTTGGTTACCTCTTCACGGTTACATTCGTCATTGTTATCACTGAGATCTTCATCATAGACTTCTTCATCTTCATCGCTCCCATGTACCGAATGCTCCTCTTTAAGCTGCATAGAATTAGAAACATAAAGGATTAAAAAACGTTCTATGAAAGATTCTTTTATTTTTATACATTGATTTTTGAAAATATACCTCATTGTAGCTTCTTATTTCAGTAATAAGCTCTTGACTCACACTCATCTACACTCTTGACGTGACTAGTTGTGCCATCACTAGGCCAAGCACTGATCCCAAAGAGACCGAACTGAAGATTCACTGGTTCACTTTTTTGCGGGTGCTCCATGCTATTATCTATATCAGTACCAAAGATGGGCTCCTAGATCTTATCAATGGAATTAACATGCCAAGTTTTCTCTACAGTACCATCAATACTCAAAAGAGCCATTAAATGCATAGAGGAACCTTGTCTTTGGATCAGCTGCAACATTCCCTTGGAACTTAATGAATTGGCTGCACATTGATTCTTGTGTTCTTTGTCGATAAGAGCAACAGTGTTTGTGGTTGTACCATAAAGCTTTTTCCCTGTTCTGCGTCTACGCATGCAACTGAAGACTGTCGCGTGAATTGTAGCCACGCTCTTATCCACCTTTGTATTGTTTATCTTTGGGACTAGATGTTTGTCAGCTCGTTTACGAATATATTTTTGTATTGTTCTAATGTTACTATATATTTTACATACTTATTCTTTGCTGGGTCCAATGTCATGTACTTGGCTCGGACTGCAAACCGTTTCAAGTGCTTCTCCTCGTTGGCGATGTATACCATAAAGGGAACAATCGAAGGGTGCTTTTTCATCAGTCCCATCTACAAAAAGGAAAATAAAGAAAAAGTAAGATTACAAAGACTTATGGTAGCTTTTAAATCACAATGTGTGTAATGACTAATGATGAGACACATAAGACTAAGTACCACAAAGTTAAGGCTTAAGTGGACTCCTTCAACGACTACTGACTCTTTCCTCTCTTCCCATGTGGTAATGAGCCTATCCAGACTGTCAATCACCATCTCACTTTGTGCTTTATATCCTTCTATAACCATTTTCTTATGACTTAACAACTCAGTGGGGCTTGAGTTTAGACCTCGAGAGCCATTCAACTTCTTTGCTCTTCTTTTGGATTTTGACTCAGCAACTGCCACAGGGTCAAGGTACTCTCCAGCATGGTATGTTGGAGCCCACAACAAAGGATTTTGGTACTCATCAGCAAAGCTCCTCATCATATGCCTTATAGAGTCAGTTGATACCACATTCGTAATCCCCAATCAGCTACCCTGAGTAGGAACATATTGTACCATATAGACACTATTAATATATGTGATAGAAAAGTTAGTTAATTCGTAATGGTTAGTGAAGCAGCGCATCTATTGTTCGTTTTTGGCTTTTTTTTTGTCTTCTTGACTTTTTGTGTTGGACAAGTTATCATGTGTTGAGCCTACTTCCTTTTCTTTTACAGTGGTGTTTTACTTGTCCTTATGCAAGCAGAATCTTTTCGTTAACTCTTTTGCTTTTGAAAAATCAATTAAACCAAAAAAGGAAACTTTTGGGAGTTTTAGGAATTGAGAAGAGTTTCTTATTGTCAGTCTAAAGCATATAAAACGAGGGGATTACCAGCAACGCGGACAAAGTAGATTTTGCCACAGCCACTGGTGCCACAGAGCAGAACAATTACAGATTCTTTCCTTTCTCGGATCCTGAGAGTGATTATAAGAGTTTTGGACAATGTTAATTTATAAAAACTACAGTTCATGATCCACATGTATTGCAAATACAGCCGTCCATACAAGGGCTAAAGAATATTAACATAACGGACGTATACAAATTCTATATTTCCATCAAAAATTTTAGAATAAAGAAGATATGTTCTAAGAGCTAAGAAACATACCTACATGCAGAATCAAATCTGACCTGTCTCACTTAAATCACCCACGACAAACCAAGCTTCTAATGTACTGTTGTGTGTTAGCATGGACTATCATCTCACAAAGTATCTTTATCTTTGATGGGATCATATCTTGTTTTTCTTTTCTTTTGATTTAAAGAAAAAATATCGTTTGTAAAACTAGTACAACGTTTAGCTGAAAATAGAATGAAAAACTATGATTTAAAAACTAAGATCTTGACTCAAACCAACGGAGGAGGCCCTTGTCGTAGCCTCTCTTTTAATAAAATGGACTGACATATCTTGTTTAGGTACTGTTTAAATTCTTCGTCGATACTGATACATTTGTATCTCGACAAATCATAGATGTCCAGTGGTTCAATAACAATACCAACAAAAATATGCTCAATCTAGTTTTGTATCAAAAGTAGGGTTAAGGTTAAGAAGGCCGTTATAAACAGGATCCTTTTGCAAATATTCGAAGAGAACGCACTTTGAAAAAGCGACGCAAGGATTACGGCAAGTTCACGTAATTATCAACGTGTGGTTGTCCAACAAAAAAGTAGTTGATACTAGCTTATCGTGGTTTCTGATAGGCGTACTGTACATTATGATAATCTATTTGAGTACTTTACATTATGATAATCTATTTGACATATAAAAACGAAGTCCTTAACTGCTATATAATTCCGTACAGATCACAGCATTATTATAAATTTGTTTACTTTTTGATGTCATAATAACATCATTCACCAGATCAACGTTTCTCCTTCGTACTAATAAGACCTTTACCATTAGTTATAAGTATCATAAACTCGTTTCAACGCAAATTAAAATCCTTCTTATTAATCTCTTTACACATGTGTCGAATGAGTTTGGTACTAAGTAATCTAATTTTTCATTGAGCAAAAATCATTCTAAAATGGACAGAGGCGTGTTCTATAATATATTTTCAAGCCATATTCAATTTATTTATTAAGAGTATATATAAATATATAATTATTTGGCCATGTTAGACTGTTCCACTTGCACATGCCAAAAGGTCGAAAATGTATTGCTATAAGAAAAATCGAAGTTTCTCGCAAACTGTGATGATTTTATTTCATTCTTAAAATGAATTTTTCATATGAAAATAAATACATAATTACGAATTATATTACCTAGCCATAACATGCAAGAAGGGTTAATGTTTGAACTGATGGAACTTTGTTGGTCTATCCTCCTGTCATGGACGGGTTTTAGTCCTCTAATTGACGTGGTTGAATTTAGCTCCTCGTATGTCAGCTATTTCGTCAAATGCAAATCATTAAGAAATTTTCTGGTTCTCCAAGCCGCAATCTAATAGTTACTCCTCCGAACTATTTTTTACTCAGATCTGCCAGCAATTTATCATAGGCATCGTAAACAGTTTGTCGATCGTATGTGTTTTTTTAAGTCTGCCAAATTTACGAAACCTAAACCAAAACAATACTTGGCATATACGTCGGGTCAACACTGGGTTAAGACTCTTATATAAGTCACCCAATGATAAAATATTACAACCATTGGCGTACATAAAGTAGGTTAGAATAACATTGTAACACTTTACACATAAAGATTGCATATACATGCATGATAATTAAGATTACATTTAGGATTTAGGGCTGAGGGTTTTACGGTGTAGGATTTCAAATATACATGATAATAAAAAAAATTAAATATTATAAAATTTGAAATGGAAGACATAATATGTAAACCAAGTGAAGCAAGGAAAAATTTAACAAAAAATCGTTAAGTCTGACAACAGTATGCAAAAGGTCATAAAAGTCTACAAGATTGTTAAAGATATTAGAAATCCTATACCGTAAAACCCTCAGCCCTAAATCTTAAATGTAATCCTTAATTATGAAAATAGAACCAAAACCAAACATGAAAAAATCAAACCTAACATGCGAATGATACTCATATTTATAAACCATAACATGAAATTGAACCTAAATAGAGGTCAAACATGCAATTGAACTCGATATCGAACCTAAAAATTGCAAATCTAATTAAAATTCATAACCTAGAAATAAAATGCTTTTGATTTGGAGTACAATCTCCACATGGACTTCCCATTTTATGACTATTAGACACAACTTACTTTTTCATTTAAATTAAAGAAAAAAATTATTATAAAGACTAGGTTTTGAACCCACACGTATATATTTTGAGAAAAATTATATATGATTGATTACGGTAATAAAATATTATCTCATAAAAAAATTAAAATTAGTACTAAGGAAAATAATTAAATTTCAGATACACAATTTTTTAAAATATAAAAATCAGTTGTGTTATAAAATCAAATATGATAAAAAAAATCATAAATTTAACTTGACGTCTAGGCGAGACAAATCAAACTGATGACCTCACATATCCTAAACCATTTTCTTTGACCACCAGAAAAACGAAACAATTTTATAATCATGAATTTAACTCGTTTTCATATTTAATTGATCACTACCACCTATGTATTCGTGTTTTTTATTCAATGTTTTCTTATTCTTCAAATTCTTTATTGTCATTTTCATTGTCAAATTTTGTGTTAAATGTCATCGTTACTTTTACCGTTTGGTTCTTCGTTATACTCTTTTTCTTCTTCTTCCTCGTCAACTTCTTCACATTCTTCCACTGAACAACTTTTTTTTAGACTACCACACAACTTGTTAACCCATCAAACTCCAAGAACAAAATCATTTATTTTCTCATAAAATTTGTGAAATTCATGATTACCAGCATAGTCAACACATGCACCCAATTATTGACAATTTTATCCATATACTTATTTGGTTTTAGATCCACGCGTTTAGAAACTTCTGAAACCAAAATCCTTACTTGGTTTATAATATTTTAAAAACATAATAAAATATACTAATAATTATTTATTTAATATGAATCATATGATATATAGAAATATGAGTACACTATAAGATCGAATATATTAATTATAAATAAATAATATCAATTATTTATATCATCAAATAATATCAACCGTATCATATTATCAAATAACCGTAACCGTATATAACAGTAACCGCTTGAACCGTAACCGTATTTAAACGTAACCCGTTTAACCGTTTGTAAATTTCTTGCTTCATAAATTGTTTAGCATCAATTATTATTATTGATGTTGTAATCGAATAATTTGACATCAGTTTAATAAAAATGACACAATTTTATTTGAATTTGCATCAATTCAAAAATATTTAACAGAAAATATAATTTACATCACTTAATATAATGATACAAATGAAATATCAATTAAATAAATGATACAAAACTGATATCAATAATAAAATGATGCAAAATTAAATAAATATGTATTTCAAAATTTTATTATATCAGTTGCATATAACTGATGCAAGTTAATATTAATTTACATGTGTCAAAACTCAAAAATATTCAATATTAATCTGTTTTTATTCAACAAGAATCAATTTATTTTTCCATAAAAAATCAAACATATATTACTATTTCCCAAAAAAGGTTTTATAAATTTCTATTATTAATTATTTTAAAGATACAAAAATAATATTTCTAAAATATAAATTATGTTTATTTTACTTTATTTAAATATAATAATTACATTCTCCACCTAATAAATCTGCAAAAATATTTATTTTCAAAATAATTAATCATTTTATCACAAATGTTTCCATAAATTAATAATTATTAACAAAATCGTAAATATACAGTATCCGTGATATATTTTCCATAAATAATAATTATATAAAAAACAGATCTGTTTGGATATTGTAACCTGTTTTCTTTTATTTTTTTCAATTTCTCAACTTTTCTTGATTTTATTAAAAATATTGGGGGATTTTATATATGTATTTAAGCTGTTTAAAAAAACCGAAAATTTGTTTCTACTCTCTACACCACTCACGATCTGTAACTATTTAAAAAAAAAAAATTATTATTATTTAAGGGTGAGAGTGCTTCTCCATCTATATAAGAAAAAAAAAATTATTATTATTTAAGGGTGAGAGTGCTTCTCCATCTATATAAGAAAAAAAAATTGAGAGTGATCAAAACAACAATTTTTGTAAAAGTTCTTCTTTAAATGTCAACAAACCAATGGTAAATCCAATTATGCATTTACAACACATCTTCAGCATATAATCATCACATCTAAAACATTTAAAGGTAAATCTTCTTTTCTTCTCCCTATTTTATATCAAGTTTTTTTGATTATCAAATGTAGAATTCTAATTTTTCTTCTGTTTTTTTGTTTATATAGTCAGAAAATCTCAAGATGAAATAACAATATCATGAAGAAAATGGAAAAAAAAGGGGGGAACAAAAGCAATATGTGTTTCATATAACACTTATGAAGATACATTTGATACTTCAGCAAGAAGAAAAAAAGCTTCAATTTATGATTTGGGTTCATATTAGTTTTTTTATTCGTTTGTAATTCAACGTTGAATGTATGATCTGATCAGTTCATATCAGTTTTTTTTTTTTTTTTTTTTTTTTTTTTTTTTTTTTTGTTGAATCTTTATTAAACTAAATGCATTGTATTTATGTTTTTTTATTTATTTTGTAAATAAATTTTTTAATAAAAGATATCAGTACAGATTCGAAAAGATTTTAATAGATATCAAAGACAATTTTTGCATATTAAAATAATTTCGAAAATATTTAAAATAAATGAATCTGTTATTTTTGCATATTAAAACAATTTCAAAAATATTGAAAATAAATGAATCGGTTATTATATTTAAAACAATAAATCTTTTATTAGTATCACTTATTCATAAATGATACCAAATTTTAAAATCATTTATAAAAACTGACACAATAATTTGGAATCATTTGTTATAACTGATTTAATATAACATCAGTTTGAAATAAATTGATGTAAATTATTTGCATCAACAAATAGTAAATTATTTTTTAAAGTGATACAAATTATATTTACATCATTTAATTCTGATGCAAATATAAAAAATAAATGATTTAAAACAACACATTTTTTGTAGTGGTTGTTTTGATCTATATGGATTTGATTAAACCAAGTAAAACCATACGTCTCATGTGATTTAGGGTGCAAATGGTTATAGAATTGAAAATGTTGAAAAAGTTGAAACTGTTAGAATGACTTAGGACTTAACGTTGATACCCAAAAAAAATCATAAGACTTAGGGTTCTAGGTTCTAACATAGAGTTTAATTATGCGGCATTTTGGCTTTAGGATTATGCGGAAAAAGAAATTGATGTGCACCAATGAAGCATTAGAAAAATTGTACATATCAGATGATTATCACAATAGCGAGTCTTATTATACAGTCATATCTAATTATCCAGACATTATTAGTCAAATTGAACAGACTAATTAATATATTATAAGTAAATAAAACCATCTCCAACTTCAAAATGATTAGACTCTACATCGAATCCAAACACGCCACTCTCTTCCCATCCACCTACTCGATTTCTTCAGAGTCGATCGTCACTGTAGGCTCATCTGGAAACAGAGAACGTGTAACCAACGTACTGGAGTCGTTTTGGTTCCTATGCTTCGTCATGTGACCCCCAAGAGCTTGCCCTATAGGAAACTTGAGGCCACATAGCGGACAAGAATGTGTCGTTGTTTTAGGCTTCTTAGAGAGTGAAGATGACTGATCATCGGTCTCGTTTATGGGCTTCTTGTGCTTTGCATGGTGACCTCCCAAAGCCTGGTACGATGAGAACTCCTTCATACACGTCTTGCATCTGAAAACGCGTCTCTTATCTTCTTCTCCGCTACATTCTCCAACTCTTGATAACAGCATCAGACAACTTTGCGCTGTATCCTCAATCGTTTGATCATTATTCTTACTTGTCACAGACATGATTGAGTTGACTGAGTTTTATTGTTTTACAAAACAAAATTTCGGTTGGGGTTAGTTAGTTTGTGTTGCTGTTATGGGTATTTATGGAGAAGGCGATGGGTGAGTAAAGATGTATGACGATAAGTGACGAAAATACCCCCGAGACTAGCTGAGCTGAGTAAAATCATCTTCAATTAATGTATTATTTTACTTTCTACTCTAAAATTAAAATGAGTAGATACTATTTTTCTTTATAATAGAGTTTAGAACAAAAAATATAGTACCAGGGTTGAAAATTCCTTAAGAAAATAAAAATGATATTCATGTAATGAAGTGGGAAACTAATTACCGTCGCCCTAAGAAAGGAAATAGTTATTGGTTAATAAATTCTAATTTAACATGGTATCAGAATTCAAATATAGATTAGTCATTTAATCTGGTTTGAGAAGTTGTCCAATCACCCTCACTAATTGATGGTTCAAAGAAATGTTCAATTCATCGACATAGCTAAAAGAGCATTATTTCGAAATGACGTGATGAATTCTATCGAGATGAATGATTAGAAGAACCATTATGTAAAAGAGGCCATGAAAAAAAAATTCATATTGGAAAAAAGAGAGAAATATTGAGTAATATATAAACCCTAATTTAACAGATAACAAGCGGAGTGAATGTTTTCACTGTGAGCAAAAGTTAAAGGTATTGGTGACATCAGTTTGTTACAATGACCACTCGCAAGCTGTAGTGATATAAAGTAAAAGACAAATCGTAGCATTTTTCTGACGGGGTTGATTGTCTCATTAAATCCATATCTTACTCGTTAATACAAGTTTTTCGCCACACAATTCCTTTTGTACATGTTAGTTTAACCATCGGGTATAAGTTTCACAGAAACCACCCACTTTTAACCGACAATTTTTGTTAAATTGTTAAAACTAAAATATACGAAGCTACATTTTAACCGGAGATTCTTTTTCTAAACGGATGACAACAAAATCAAGATTTGCAAACTATACCATTTTAAATTCACGACATGGCCTTTCTATTGTCAGTCACACTAGTCTTGACTTGAGTACTAAGCACACGGAGTTTATGCGGCATCGTGGCTTAGAGAAAAAAAGTAGTTGTGCGGGCATCACGAGAAGTTGAGCAATCAAGGTACGTTTATTGACTTCATAACGCGTAAGATGCGTGGGATAAGTAAGGACATATCAAAATGATCAGAGACTTATTATATAATATTGAAAGAAACACCAACTTGAAATATTTTTTTGCATGTTTAAGGTTGTATGGATTACGCAATAAGTGGAGTGATCAAGCCACGTTTTGACGACTTCAAACGTGTAAGATACGTGGGACATACTATAAAATTGATCAAAACTCTTTTAAAAAAACAGTTTTTGTAGGATTTTATGTCCTTGTTATAGCGGGTAAATTAGCACAACTGTCCATGTTTTACCGCATCTTAAACAATGCTTCCATTTGGTTAACCGAAACTATCTAATAGAAATTGTTGACGAAGAAAAACACTATAAATATTAGTTAATTAAGATATAATAGAAATTTTAAAGGATTTTTATACCATTTTGTATATAATCACTTTAAATTTTTTTGAGGTTTGACAAAGAACGCAATAAGTGGAGCAATCGAGCCATGTTTGATGACTTTGATACGCTAGACAAGTACTGAAAATACATATCAAAATTATTGTCGCAACTAAAAGATAACCATTTGTTCTTATTGTATGGTCCTTATCTACCAATCCATACTCTTATTATTAATGTACCGTACATATCATCTTCATCTTCCACTTTTCAAAGCCTAGATGTAATTCCTAACCCAATCTGACGCTGCCTGTCTTTCTTTTTGTCCCTAAAATCATAATTTTCTCGAAATTATTAATAGAGGTCTAATTCCGATTGCTGCTCAGTAATTTTGAACAGTGGAATTTTGACTCATACAAATTTGGTGATATCACTAGAAGCATACAATTTTTTTTTTACTATTACCATTTTTGAAAATATTTTATATACCCAGTGTGTCCCTTATTGCATGTTATAAAAAAAAACGTAATTACAAATAATACTATTACTTTTTAATTCCACATAAAAAAATGCATTGTCACGTCAGCGATTGCTGACATGTATTAAATAACGTAGCTGTAAAGCGATACAATGATGATGAAATTAAGTTATGGTATGTTGCGGCTGATTTAAGGAAAATGATTGAGTTATGAGCAAACAGCTGACTTACAAGCATAACCCAACTTGGCGTTACATGTGACTTAATGAAACCTATCTGAGTTATAAGAAAATAGTTGAGTTACGAGTATAACCCAACTGTAATTATGGTTGAGTTTTTACCTGATGGTTAATTTGTCAAAAAATTGGCTGGGTAATACTTTGACACATCTGAATTAACTTTCTCCGGGTGGCTGAGTTATTAACGACACCTCATTTATTGGATGTCGTTATGACTGATTTACGTTTAAGTATCATAAATCAGTCGTAATGAGTTGGATTAACGAAAAACTCAGCCATTTTTACGGCTGAATTAGTAGCGAAAGATTAGTTACCAAAATAACATGCAATTACGGCCGATTTATGAAACAATACGATTGACTTATAGATTTTAAGTTGAGTTACGACATTAAACGGCTGAATTTGACATCCGTATTTTCGTTTTTTGATTACTGTAATAGTATTCTTGTTGGGACTGACTTATAGTTTTGTTTGATGATTGGTTTAATTAGGATGATTTACATGTTCGTTTGGTGGTTTACTTGCCACTTAATCAATTAAAAATTAACATCGGACGAATCATTCCATGTCATCATCATCAAAGGAAATACTAAATGTCTTTTTTTCCTACTCATCTTGTTCTTCACCTTGTTCAAAAAAGATTTACATGTTCTTCACCTTGTTCTTCACATCAACAGAGATATCCAAAACTTAATTTTTGAACATCCAATTCGTCATCGTCTTCCTCATTATTCTTCATTTTCATTCATCGTGCTCTGATATGTGATGGATCCGGATTTGGTAATTGTTGTTCCGATAATTGGGTAAAAAAAACATAAATATGTATTTAACACCGATGATAGAGGGTATAGAATTTTGCAGATAGATGTGAAAAACTTGTTTGATGTAGTATTATTGTAATATATTTGTTTACTTTCAGTTTCTTTCTTGTAATAACTCAGCCGAAAAGCAATATAGATCATTTGTTTACGTTCAGTTTTATTTTGTAATAAGTTAGCTGCAAAACAATATAAATAAGCCGCCATATGAATCTACGCAACTTGTCATCTTCCATAAAGTATTATAACTCAGCCGCGAAGCAATATAAATTAGCCGTCATATGAATCTACGAAATCTTTTGTCTTTTGTTAAGCATTATAACTCAGCCATCAAATCTAATAAATCTAACAAATCAGTCACAATATGTAAATCAACAACGACAATAATAAAAACCCTCAATCAGCTGGAAAAACGGTTGAAATCACGGGCTATTATCGAAACACTCAAAAACAAATATTGGACACATACCGGAACACAAAAATACAAAAACGAGTGTAGACGAAATGCGACAGCGATGACGACGAGAGAGAAAATCTACGATAAGCGGCCATAAGAGAGAGACAAGTATTAGGGTTTTTCGTCGGAATCGTAGAGGGAAAGAGAGTCTTTTTAGTTCGTGAACACAAATACAGCGATTCAGTTTCTCTCTTTTGAAACAGAGAAAACTGTCGATAATGACGTGCAAGTGTTTGATTATGTGGACTTTTTTATTATTTTCAAAATAAAAAAAATAAAAAATTAACTGTAATTACACAATTGTAATTACAAAATTACGTGGAAGTGTTTGAGTGTTAATTGTAATTACACAGTAGCACTAAATATATGAGTAATTTTTGAAAAATGTAAAATATATTAACAATGTTCTTACTTTTCTATAACATCTAAGAGTAATTTTTTCTAAATAATATGTCGAACAATGATTCGTCTTGTTGCTAACTTGCCATGAAGATCTCAAGCTATGTACAATCTGGTCTATAAACAAGAATATTAGGGTATTTTTGGCGTTTACAGTTGCCAAAATTAACCATACCGATTTTCCTAAATGGTGGAGCTTGTTCTTTTGCTTTGATCCAAATGATGAGTCTTTATCCATTCAAAGAGACCACTGTACCGCATGTCTTCTTTTTCGTTTATCTATATGAATTTGATTAAAACATATAGAACAACCGTACTTTCGTTTATCTTATCATTATTTAGAACATATGTTCCAAAAAAAAAAAAAATGTTCTAATACATAGGTATCTCGGATGATCATCTAGTAAAGGTATCAGTGATAGGGAATTTTTTTATATAAAACAAGAAACACACCACACGTTAAGTTTAAATGATGAAGCTATGCATAGTCCATAGTTTACCAAACCTCATATAATCCAATTAATTAAGATCATGCTCGCTAGACATGTAAAACCGTGAAGAAACACCAATGTACAGTCGAATTCAACGGTTGAATAAGGTACATATAGAACGTAGTATATGATTATAAGTCTCACCATAATTCTGTAATGTATATGTTGTGTGTGCGCTCATGCGTACATCATGAGATGAAAATGTTACTACGTGACTAAACAGGAGCCGGATTTTCAGTTTCTGACATGGAGCCGCCCTCCATAGCCGCCTTTCGGCCTCTTTCTGACCGACTATTCTCTGCAAATTTAAGGCTACCTTCATGCAATCCTTGCCGCTTTTCTTCCTCAGTCCACTCCGCTGCATAGTAATGTTCTTCTTTTGATTTCTTCTCATCACTCGTTGGTCCAAAAAACATACTTCCCCATTGTGGAAAATGTATAAAAGCAACTAAAAGCGTAAAAATCATTGCCATGATTCCCATTAGCGACAAGCCATCGGCAGTGTGGAATTTTGATGAAGAGAAAAAGACTAGTTGAGTTAGTCCCGATCCAAAATTTCCTCCCGCACCGGTAAGTCCTGATATTAGTCCTAGAGAGCGACGCGACACAAAAGGAACAATGCCAAAGATGGCCCCACAAGCAGCTTGTACGCCGACTGAGAAGAGCATCATGGCTAAAATAGCTATAGGAAGTGAGGTAGCACGGCCGAGCCAAACACAGAAAAGACCACCAGAAGTTTGTAAGATCCAAAGGGTCCATAACCTCCCTCTCATGCCGAAAAATCGAGCTGACATGTCAGATGCATAGCCACCAAGAGGACGTGCAAAGAAGTTAGCCATACCAAAGCTGGCTGCTATCATACCAGCTGTATGGAGTTGAAGTTGAAACCTAATATACGTAAACCAAAAGAAACAGATCAGGTTACTTGTGTTTAAAGAAACTCAGAATCTTTAACCAAAAATTGTTATTTATGTTAATTCAAACCTGTCGAAGAAATACTCTGAGATAACGTTGTTGATGGTCATTTCGATTCCCATGGAAAATCCATAGAGAAGGAACAAAACATATGTTCTGTAGTTCATCACTGCATACCAAAACACCTATAAGATATAAAACTAATTTGTTAAGGAAACAGAATAATTCGAATTTTATTTCAACTTATACATATAGATATGATTTATTTGTTTACGTACCTTGGAGAACCTGTCTTTGGAAACTTCACCTTTCTTCTGTAGAGTACTTAGGTTTCCATCAGGAAGATCTTGTCCAAGAGTGAGCACTAGAATCCCCATAATGACCTGTAGAAACCCGGGGACGAAGAAGGCGATCCTCCACGCCACGAAGGGACTGGCTCCGGCGAGTTTGATGACATGGAAGACCATTGGCATGAGTAGCTGAGTCACGCCTCCTCCCATGTCACCCCACCCTCCGGCACATCCGTTGACAAGTCCGATGATCTTGCCGTTGAACATGACGCTCGTCCAGTATTGACAAGACACGAACGTGGCTAGACAAAAACCAATCATGAAGCGGACGGCTAGGTAGCCACCAGCGTCAGACACAAAGGACATGCTGAAGACTGTTGGAGCCGATAGCATCAGCAAAAAAGCCGTCCCGTACCTGTTTCATTTTTATCGGAAGTTGCTCATCAATTATTGAAATGAATACTTATAATGAAAAGAAACAAAAAATTAAAGAGAACACAGTTAAAATGGAAAAAAAAATTTAATGCATGTATATGTTGATCATAAAGTTTTGCGTTAAAAAAATGGTCTCGATCATAAGCATGTGACTGTATTGATGACGCTTGTAATATTTCTCCTAAATCCAGTAAAAATTTGATTGGTTCATATTTTGCCTAATAGAAGTTTGAACAATACTGTTGAAAATATTTAGACCTTTAAAAGTCTCTTTTGGTATTGCCAATCTGCCTCATATATATAACCTCTTCGAACTAGAGACCATGGGTGATATTAGGGATATACTAGACAAATTACGATTAATTATCATTACGGATAAATGATTACTTTTGTTTTTATGTATTTTGCCATGATATGATAAAATGTTTCATATCGGTGAATCCTAGATCTAATGTATGTGTTGTAACAGCACGTACGTTCTTTAAGTCCATAGTCAAGATAATTTCACAAGTAAACACATTCGGATATAGTTGTAAAACATAGTAAGTACGTACCTAGCCCCGAGCAAGTCACAAACAGCTCCCATAGCGAGTCTAGAGAAAATGGCTCCAGAAACTGAGGCGACTCCGGCGTTTCCAATATCATTTTTGGTCAAATCGAGGTTATCTCTGATGATCGGGACGAGAGGTGCGGCGGCAAACGTGGAGATGAAGCAAGTGAAAAAGGAGATCCATCCTAAGTGGAAAGCTCTCATGTGCGGTTTGGCAAACGAGAATGGTTTGAATACCTTTGCTCTATGCTCTGAGTCAACCGGCAAGGCAAACTTAGCCGTTGGATCATCAGATTGAACAGGATGAGACGCAGGGCCATCTTTGCCTTGGACAGAGAAGGAGAAAACTTGTTCCCTCGCCGTGACTCCATGCATGGAGGTCCCAATGGAGCCTTCTTCATCATTATGGTAAGCCATTATTTTCCCAAGAAATGGGAGAAGAAGACTCTTTCTTATTGAGAGGCAACGTGCTTCTCGTCCTTCCCACGCCTTTGCTTTTTGGTTTTCTAGGTTTGTCGGTTTATTTTTTTCATGCCATATATATAAACGTAGAAATATCGCATATTCGTTTGGGACAATTAAAAAATATATTTTATGGAAGAATTGGTAAAATGTGGTTATTTATTTATAAGTAACTAGAATACTCTGTTAATAACTTGCCTTTTATGTATCGAGTTATATACATGTACTTATTATAACGTATAGGGTCAATAAAATTTGTATAAGGGTGTAATAGTTTCCTGACATGAGTCAAATAATTATTCTAACAAAACATAAACTGAAAATTACAAAATTTATGGTGTCATATACCATAACACCCATGCTTCTTAATTTTAACATGATAGAGTATTTAGAGTTTAAACCCCGTAAATATTTACGGGCATACCAAAATTCTTAAATAAAAAAAAAACAAAAAAAACTTCCAATATATATCGATAAAATCAAGTAATTCTCTTGTCGGTTTATGTTAAAGAGAAGTAGCCACAACCATATCTGACTAGAGACTTTGGCGGATATGTAGACTAATCCATCATTTTAAAAACAGTTTCAGCAAATAGGGTATTGCATCTACAATTTGCATATTGTACATGAATGTTAAAATAAGTACTTTGGAAAAAGTAAAAGCTAACTTTTCTTTTATGCCAAAAGGAATATCCAATTAAACAGAAGTAAATAATGTAATATGGTAGTTGACAATATCCCAACATATTATATAGGGATTTTGACGAGAAATGCCATTTTTCGGAAAAAACTTGTCAAGAATGCTACTTTTCTGTTTCCTTCTGAGAAATGTCATTTTTCATTAAAGGAGGAGATGTAAGAAGACGAAAGTAACCTTGGCTTTAGTAACTGAGAATTCTCTTCGCGGGAGAATGGAAAGCAATACAGAAATTTGAAGTGTTTCTCACCATTAATGGTGATTGGACAAGCATTAATGGCAGCGCCGTTTGGTCCTTCGGTTGTTTATGGGATTAAAAAAGAATTAATTAAAATTAATATAGCAATTGGGTGTAGGTAAGAAAAACAAATCTGAAGAAAGAGATTGTCAATGAGAACGAGGCGTAAATTGTGGTCGGAGAAGTGGAGGTATGTCTCCACATTTAATACATTGAAACATGTACTTTGACATTGCATTTATTTTGGTTTGCGAGAGAATGTTTTTGGTAGGAGACAATGTTGTTGTGAGTCTTAAATGTGTTAAATGTTGATGATGCAGATGGACGGGAGAGTTTGTCTACTTGTGGGTGAGTGGACATGTTCAGAAATGGGGGTGTGGAAGTTTGTTGTCTGTCGTGGGCAAATGACCAGATTTTTGTCTATCGGGAGGGAGACAACGTTCATAGAGGTGAAGGAGAAGATAGTAGAGCTGTTGGGGTTAAAACCTGAGGAAAGCAATATAGAGTTAAGCTTCTGGCACCCAGGAGAAACAGTGGCATTCACACAAGGTAAGATGCCCCCTGTTTCAGTAGAAAGTGAAGTTGAGTTTGAGCAGTTTAAAGCGAAGAATGAAGAGGGTGGGGGCCTGTATTTGTACGTATCGATAGACAAAACTAATGTAATGGCAGCAGGAGAAGGACAAAGTATGTTGTCTATGGAGAAAGAGAACAATGTGGGTATTGGTCGTGACGATGGACAACATGAAATGTCTATCATGTGTGGACAAAAATCAGGTCGACTCTTATAACCGTTGTTTAAAGGAGAAAAAGTAGGAGCGACCGAAACAAAGTACATAACCGTTTCAAAATAGGACAAAAGAACACAAAGTCGATAGAAGACATAACAAGTTCAATTCCTTAGAGAGACAACAAATTCTTGGTAGACATCAACAGCGTAGGCCATACGTAGTTGGTCCACCAATTTTTCTGTTAGTCCATTCGGCGTTACTTTTTGCGAATGGAGCTCGGTATACTTAACCGCAAAGGGACCACAGTCGCTGGTCCTGTCATTCTGGTAAACATTCTCCAGTCTTTCTCAGCTAAACGCGTTAGGAAAAGCGCACCCCACTGATGCAGAATCAACGAAAGCCTTAATGATCAGTGGGAGCAGGTCAATGATAGGTCTCATGAGACGGGGAACCTTCTTGGTGGCTTTGTTGACGATTAACGGATCAAGTATCAAGATATGAGCCTTCCTCAAGCGAATAACAAGTCCACACTTAGTACAAAAAGTCCAAAATTATATTGTCCACTATTATATAGACATATACCTTGACATTTCTATGTTGTCTATCGATCGTTGAACATTAGCATCGGCTGCGTCCTCGCCCGACCTGCAATGGGCAGAAGATTGTATGGTATTAGTAATGAACCTAAAACGGTTGGATAGACAAACGTTGATAGACATGTACATTGGTTTTGGACTGTGGTCCATCAATTGATCACCGATACAAGAAGGAGATGCTTTGTTGGGAGAGTTGCGATAACAATATGGTTGAACATTGGCAGCCTCTACAACCTCGGCCGACCTGTAATAAGAAGTGTGGACATATACATTGAATGCGGTTCCTGGCCAATAATTGAATGCGAGATTGATAGACAAATGTGTGGGTAGACATATGCATTTAATGCGGGTAGACATATACAATGAATGCAGAACTGTCCTTTGGAAATAACACAAATGGTTGGGTAGAGATATCCATTGAGTGTGGGTAGACATTTAAAAAGAATGGACATCAATACCTTCGTAGTTGGTTCGTGTCCTCCGAGTCTTCATCAGGTCTACAATGTGGAGGAACGAGATTACCAGCCCCAGCATCTTCGTCACACCTGTCCGTAAACAAGTGTTGAGGAGTCATTCCCAGCCCAGCATCCGTTACACTTCTACTTAGAAGATAAAAGGGAGACACAATATAGATGGACGATGCTATATAGATGGACAACAACATGGGTTGTGTCCATCCAGATGGTTGAATTATCAATCTCCGGTAGACTAACTTGGTGGACACAAACTCCATACACAATGGTCTACCTTACACTACCCAATCAATAGATGGACAAACAATTACTAAGTGTCTATCATAACGGTTATCAACGTAACGAGCACCAAAAACCAGAAAACACATAAGACGAGGAGGGTGTTTGGACAACAGAATTACCTGCGTCCGGCGGCGACAGCCAGATCTGCCTTATTAATTCCGACATCAGGAAGTTCAAAATCAACACCGAAAGGAATCAAAGTTAGGGTAAACACAACATAACCACTAAAATAACTGGAAATTAGGGTAATTGAACGTGAAATCATACCAAGCGTCGCTGTTCTCAACATCGGGACGAGTATCTGAGGCTACCCCTGTCGAGGTCGCCGGAGGCAAAGCTGGAGGATTGGTGCGTACAAATTTCTGGAAGATGAAATTCATCAGTTTGACTATGTGATATGACAGCGGTGGCCGAAATAGGACGGCGGACAACGGAATAGCAGCGAAGGTTAAAAGTCGCAGCAGTGGTGATCTTTAATTTTTTGAGAGAGAAATAAAATGATTTTGGAGAAGAGAAAGAACATGATCTATCAAAGGGGAACTTTTGTTCAATGAATCGCCGAAGGGTTGCATTCCCCAATGGAGTAATTAACTCATTACACAGCTTTAAGTCACTTCACAGAAAATTGTTTATTTTTTATTTTATTTGTTTGCTCTACGACGCTTCAATTCAGAGCCCCCTCAATTGAGGACAAAAGAGTCTTCTTTCAAACACGTTGTGGTAGGTGAGAAAACTAATTGTGTAAAATGGTATAGACGAGGAAGTTGTCCACTGTTCATGACATGATTAACAAATTTCTCTATTATATAATACTAATACTCCATGTTTATGTATCACGCTGTCATTCTCTTAATAAATTATAATTGCAACTTGGTAGACCTCACGAAGACATAACCAAGTGCTAAATCGTCGACTAGTAAAAATGTTGTCATCCCGTGTTAGATATTTTATACAAATAAGTGTATTATTTTAAAAATCATAAAAATATTTGCTTATTACCCTTCTAATGCACGATTAGCACTTGCTAATCAACTATGCTATGCGAGTATGCGACAATATAGACTAATTTCACCGTCCATAATATATAACTAGATATGGTACGTATGTGTACCTACCAAAAAGTAATATAGTGTTGCCGTACGAGAACGTAACTCGATCTGGTGCGTACGGCACCGGCATGTCAAGCTGATCGTCGTCATGTTGCTTCCCTTATTCATGCCTCCTCTCTTCTCTCTTCTTGATTATTAATTACAAAACATTTGTCTATAGAATATACAGTATTTTATTTACGTTGTTGAAGGTTTTATATACTACAAGTGATTGCTACATTTTACCGAAGAAACATTGAATATGCATTTGCTCGCCATTCAGTGCTATTTATTTTATCACATCATCAAATTTAAATGATGGCTACAACATATATATGTTTATATTGATTGATCCACGATAGTCAACTTTAAATGGTCGATTGCATATATATAAGTGAACCCACAACCACGATGGATGCTGGTTAAGTCATAGATACGTGAGACGAGAACTTTTTATTAAAAAAAAAAAAAGATAGTCAGAAGCTCTTATCAAATGAAAATTAAAGCTATGAGTATTATAATGACCGTACAGATCATGCGTCTCAATCTCTATCACAAAATCCAGGCTGTGCTAGTTATGTATTAGGCATATTCTGTTCTCATGTAACTTTCAAAAGCCAAAAGACTAATGGAGTCTAAACCATATTTCTCATTACTTCAAATTTTCCCTCTTTTAGATGGTTTTTTTGTTTTTTTTTACAAATTTCGTCAACTTTATGAACAATATTTAAAGTCCAAAGTCAAAAAAACTCTTCACATAATATAATACTTCGATTAATTAATTATTTCAAAATGTGGAGACAATATATTAAATAGATTTTGACAACTTGTAACTTGATCCTGAATTTGCTAGAAGAGAAGATATAAAACAATAATTATAAATGCTAAAATGAGGTTAAGTCCCCACGTCATACTGGCCAATGAGATGACACGTGCTTTTACAAAAGATATATAGCAAATTGTTCTATTATTTCCCAAATTTGTGTCCAAATTTTCTGTTGAATGATATATTTTGTTGTGACTTTCCAAAAAAAAAATTCAGAAATATTTAAATAATATCATATTTTAAAAATATGACATAACATTAATTCAGCATTAATTATTACTGAATACCTGGTCAGTCTAACCGAGTTTTCAAAAATTTTGCTTTCTAATTTTATAATTATACTAGGAGTCATCCGTACGCACGGGTTTAGCTTACAATGTTGTTCAATTTTAATAATTTGAAAATTATTAGTTTTTATTTGTTTACTCAATAATGGTTATTTTTGTGACTTTAAAAATATACTGATCATTTTAGTTTTTTTTGGGTTCATTTGTTTAATCATAATAATATTTTTATTATATCAACTAATATTAATTTTAAATAATATAAATATATTGTTAAAATATAATGTTAGAAAGATAATTTTATTTTATGACTTATAAAAAAATTAAAAAATAAAAAATAACAAAATAAACTATTTAATTAACATTTTAAATTTTTGTAGATTTAGTTTATTATAATAAAATCTATCTACTTAGATGTGTCATTATATGTTAAACCTTGAGAATCGATTTTCCATTTTTTAATTAAAATAATATTATTCTTTTTTTATTTATTTTAATTATTGGAAACTCTATGACGAACTACCAATGCACATGGTCTGAAGCATTCACCATCTTTTTTATTTTGTCGTTTGCGTTTGCACAATTTCTATTACCAGTTCGAAATCTACAGAAAAATGTAATTTTAGAATATAACTTACATGAATACAATCTAAATATGAAATTTAGATAAACAAAATGAATTCAATAAATATTTTTTTTAGTGAGGTAAAAAATGCAATCACATTGATCCCTCATATTATAATTTATTATTTATACATTCTAATACAAATTAAAACAAAAAATTACAAAATTTTAATAATGAAAATGAATCCAAGTAAATCAAGTTATAATAAAATTACACTAATTTTTGGATGAGTATAAACATGCAATGGTTTTATTTCATCATCATCATAGATGCAATTGAATAAAATGAATAATCATTTTGTCGTATCTACATAGAAGACAAACCGTAGAATATTATAATGTCAAATGTCATAATACCAAAACTTTTTAGAAAGTAAACTATTATATGTGAAAGTGGAAAATGCTATAGGAATTTTTTTTGTTCTTTTATTTCTAAGATGGTTAATTCGAAACCAATTTGATACTAAGATTCTTAAAAATATATGATACCAGTATACAATTAGCATGTACTACTCAAAACTATAGAAGTCAAATTAATCAGATATAGTATAGAAAAATGCAACTCATATCGTACCATGATATAAAAAGACATCACAAGCTTAACAACATGATTTTTTAAGCATATGATAGTAAACATACAATTTTCCTTTTTTTATAGTAGTTTTAAATACGTTTTTTTTTTGCTTAAAGATGAAGACTACTAAGAAACTAAATTTACAATGGAGAAACTCATATGCATCGTCCAATAAGAAGAAGTTTTATCCTGCTTTACCACATGAATGTCCAAAAGGGAAAATAAATTGAAATTCTAAAATATAAGAAAGGAACAAAACCTAAAATGCCCAACATATTAAATCATGATATAGTTCATTTTTTTCATGACGTAGTAATATTAACACAAACAACAAACACGACAACTCTGAAATAAAAATAAAACATGGTTCAAGGCTCTACCCATGGGCCAAGCAAGTGAAGTTAAAGATTAGGGCATCAATTTTTTTGGGGCATATTTTGGGCCAAAATTTTAGGTTTTTTATATGGGAAAAAATAAAATTAAAATTATAAGTTCAGTTATTAACTCTAATAAAAAAGTTTCCATATTCAAAAAGTTTTAAAAGAATAAAGAGTTATTTGACAATATAGTATTTATTTTTGTACAAATATTTAAATGAACATGAATACATTAAAAAGAGAACGAAAAATGTGAGCAAGCAAAACACGAGCTACAATATGAAAATAATGAAAATAATTTTTTATATTAATATATTTTATAATTCTGTTTACAATAATAAAAATGGGTTTTTAAAAAATATTGGCGTATGACATCCAAAATTGTTGGACCGGCTCATGGACAGTAGGAAAGACATAAATAAACACTCTAATGAATAAATAAATTTGTTAAACATTCTCACATAATTTTTTTTATGTAGTATT